>NC_068298.1:39748711-39981211 GCF_025860055.1 Xyrauchen texanus | reverse complement strand
AATGCATTTCAACAAGCTCAGTGGAAAAATGAAAAAAAAAAAAAACAACCAAGATGGAATTAAGAAATATGTTGATTATAAATATAAAATATACTATTATTTTACATATAATAATGTTCCCAAATTTACTCAATGATAGAAATCTCATTATATCATTTTGCAGTTGCTACTTTAAAACTGTAGCTTCCCAAGATGCATTCTAACTTATTGGGCTTTTCCACTGCACGGTACAGCTCCAATCGACTCGACTCTGCTCTCTTTTTGGGGGTTTTCCACTGTGGATAGTACCCGATACTTTTTTTAATACCACCTCAGTCGAGGTTCCAAGCGAGTCGAGCCGATACTAAATGTGACGTCAAAACCCTGCAGATCACTGATTCTGCACTTGACGTCACTGGATTTGCGACACAGGACATCAACCCGCTAGTTTTAAAGTTAGCAACTGCGATAGCAGTATAATTTGTTCACGTGACTTTCAAATTGTAAAAAGAAATGGCTGTTTGCAAAACCACGCCGTGGTCAATAAACGAGGTGCAGACGTTCCTCTCGTTAGCGACGAGGAACGTCTTTCAGGAAGTGTCTCAGCTGTTGGCTGAGAGAAGTAAAAAATAATAATTTTTTAAGTGACTACAGAACCATCAAGGACCACAGCAGCCAGAGAGGTTCAAACAGAAGAAAGTGGAAGTGGTTCGACCAAATGGACGCTATCTATGGCAAAAGACCGGCGAGCAATTGGAGGGAGAGCGCCCTGGACTCGGCCACAGTCTAGGATGGTAAGTTTGGTTACATTAACTCTATATTCTGCTTGAAAGCTTCACTTTATTTAGTTGACCAGCTACTTGAAGCTTGCTTCTAAAACAACCAGCCCAATTTAACTGTTACACTTGTGTAAAATCACCATGCAACAACTGCTTTATTCAGCACAATGAGCTAGTAGCTAACAGCTAGCGGTCGTGTTATTGTTTATGGGCAGTAATGTTTGTGTCGCATTTAAGATGATGTAACGGCAGTAGAGGCGGCGCAACAATGACGATCAGCCTATAATCCCACCCACGTTGAGGCGGCACTAAGAAGGGGGAGGAACAAGATGGCGGGCTAAGCAAATGTGGTTTTCTCGGCTCTACAGCAAATTTTTAATCTTATAATAATTTTCAACCTTTTACTATCCCAATTGTTGTGTATCAATGAGTATAGACTATGTCAGCAAAAAAGGCATCTAACCACCCAAAGATAGTTATCCCAGGAGGACAGAAAGCTGTAAAAACCTCAGGTGCTCTAGCCGAACACGAGTACGTCATGGAAGTCGACCACCTTGATCACAAAGAGAAACGCAAAGAATCTTCCGCCTTACAGAACACCTCAACTAAAGCCTCAGCCAAGAAACAGAAAGGTGAAGAGATCCCCGAAATTTCAAACGCTGCGCTTTTGGAAACCTTAGTTGCCAGATTTGACCTACAAGACGGGAAGCTGAGCAGCGTTGAGCAGAAGATTACTGCGAACAGTCTAATGATCGTAAACCTGACAAAAGCTGTGGAATTCAACGCGGAGGAAATAAAGGACTGTAAAACTAGAATCAACTTGTTCGACAAGCAACTCACCTCTGTTATCCCATCACACACAGATCTGATAAGCCGCACGTCGGAGCTCGAACGCTACAAAAGAAGATGGAACCTCAGAGTTATCGGAATGAAAGAAATAGTGGGTGAAGATATCCGAAAAGAAGTCGTCTCATTGTTAGCCGAAATTGCTCCACACCTGCAGCACAAACTTGAAGGCATTGTGGATACAGTCCACCGCGTTGGTCCCAAAATGAAGAATAAATCCAGGCAGGTGATCATTCAGTTCTGCATGCGAAAATACAGAGACGAGTTCACAGAGATGTTCTCGGTGAAATCACACTTTTCCTGTATTTCTCTAAATGCAAGGGGTCTTCCATAACTCTGTTTCTTTCTTTTTTGCAAAAACAAAAACTCACACTGTATATTTTTGCAAGAAACGCACTCCAACCCTGATGATGTGAAGTCCTGGACGAGTCAATGGGGGCACAAAATCATCTTCAGCCATGCTTCTACTCATTCTGCAGGAGTGGCAATACTGTTCAACAACCTACCAGGCAAAATTATAAAGGTAAACACAGATTCAAATGGCCACTGGGCTTCAGTTGTTTTGAACATTAATGAGGTTTTGTTTATTTTATTCAATGTATATGGCTACAATAGTGTTCCCCTAAACAACAAATTACTATCTGAAATTTCTGACTCCTTGTTTGAATTCAAATGTGTGTATCTAACTGATAATATTATTATAGGAGGAGATTTCAACATGGTTATGGATGAAGCGTTAGATCGTTTTCCACCCAAATTTAACACTTCTCACCCAAATCCTTACCACCTTCATTTTTGTTTGAATAATAATGTAGTGGATGCTTGGAGTCCAAATCTTAAGCAATTTTCCTGGTTCAAAGCTAATGTTACTTCCAAATCGAGAACTGATTACTGGTTAACCTCATCTAACCTATCTGGCTTTATCAAAGATATCTCAATATCCGCGGCACCATTGACAGATCACTGTTGCATCTTTATATCCTTCTACTTGGGCAAAAGAGAATCACGTAACAAGGGTTACTGGAAATTCAATACCGATTTATTGAAACACAAAAACTTTTGCTCGCAAATTAAATCTATAATTAATGATGTAGCATCGTTTAAGGACCTTACCTCATTCATAAGTAAATGGGAATATTTAAAACACAAGATTCAGTAATTTTCTATACAATTCATTAAAAATGTATGTAAGGCCAGAACACAATTGGAGTTAGAATTGACAATAGAATTAAACAATTTATGTAATAAAAGTGAAATGGATAATGAAACCAAATCACAAGTTCTGTCCTTGCAATCCAAAATTGATAATTTATATATTCAAAAAGCTAAGGTGACAGGAGAAATATGCCATAAATTCTCTTTATGTGAATGGAGTTGAAAATACCTGTCCTAAAATGATTTCCTCAGAGCTTCTTCAATTCTATAATTCCTTATATAGCTCATCATTCTCTACATCAGACTGTAATACTCTCTTTGACAATATACATACTAGCATACCGCAGTTAGACCAGGAATTTAGAGACTTATGCGAGGCTGACATTATAATAGAGGAATTAGATAAAGCAATAGATACATTATCTGCAGGGAAATCCCCAGGCCCTGATTGCCTCTCTTCACAATTTTATAAATTCTTTAGGGAAGATTTGAGAGAACTATTATTTCGAGCCTTTCTCGAGTGTATCCAAAATAATTCCCTATCTTCGACTATGAAACAGGGTTTAATTACTCTCATCCCCAAACCAAGTAAAGACGCACGACACATAGATAACCTTCGTCCTATCACTCTACTGAACTGTGATTATAAAATTCTAGCTCATATATTTTCCAATAGGCTCAAGAAAAACTTGAATCAAATAATTAGTGAATCACAGTCTGGTTTTATAAAAGGCAGATCAATACATAACAACATCAGATTAATCTTAGACATTTTGGATTATAGCGAATGGATTGAGGATGACTGATATATACTTTTTTTAGATTTCAGGAAAGCATTTGATACGATTGAACATAATTTCATATTTTCATATTTCACTATTACTAGAGACAGCAATCAAAGCGTCCAAGAAAATGTTGTATAAAATCTTTCAAAAGCTAAAATTATTCTCAACAACTGGATACAAAGAGATATCTCAATTTTTGGAACAGTTTTGTTAATTATTTTAGTAGGGTGGGGTTTTGGAATGATGGGGCGTGGCTAATTCAATGACTCACTTACATCACTTACAGCACCTTTAAATAAAAACTTGCAGTATAAAACAAGAAAACACCCTATTTTATAAAACTGAACTGAGATAGTGTAATAAACAGCAGAAATACACTATAAGATGGAAAAGTCCCTTTAAGGCTGTGTTGTATTACAAATTTATAAAATGTTAAACACAATCATATATATAAACTGGGAAATTAGAGTAGACTGCATTTAGCATTTAAGGTATAAATGATAAATATATCAGCTGTTAGAAAGAGTATTCCAGCAAGAGATTTTCTTCCAGTTCTGTTCTCTCTATTGTAAATTAAATTAGTCAGACTACTGACAATCTCATCCTCTGTCTTTTAATGGCTATTGGAGCCCCAGCCCCAGTTGTCTAAATAGTTAGGCTGATTGGATTAGCATCTCTGTATCTGAATAGTTATGCTGATTGGATTAGGACTGGTAACAATCTAGAGTCTAGGGTGGGTTTCCTATGCCTGTATACATCATTTGCATGCTTTAAAGTTATCACCTGGGTGCTTTGTGTCTATCTCTAAGCACTGCCCTCTAAATGCATGTATAAATTACAATGTAAAGTTCCCTTAGTTAGATGTTGGTCCCTGCAGCTGCTGACAGCACGAGTTTCTCAATAAAGAATCCTGCTTGAAGATACAACTGAGTCTCCTGGTCTTAACTTCTGAGTTTCCCACTCTCTAGAAGGATAAAAAGTTTACAACAGTTTTGGTGCCGTGACCCGGATAGAGCTACTCACCTGAATCCAGATTGAAACATCAAGCTCAACAAAGATCTGACTGCATTCCAGCCTGAATCTTTCTTACAACCAAAGTTTGGTGAGTGCTACTCTATCCAAAAGAACCTTTAAGACCAGTACAAATCCTCTGCGCCGTCAGAGAAGGGTTAACAGACAGCTGTAGGTTTGGTTAACTAAGTTATCCTCTAAAATTGTCTTTTTAGAGAAGATTAGCATTACGTGTTAATATTGGTTACCCTCTGTTGTTTTCAGGCAGGGAAGATTAGCATAAAAGGCTAATATTTTGTTTATCCTCTGTATCTGCAGAGAAGAATATATGTTACCCTCTGTTTTTAGACAGAGAAGATTAGCATAAAGTGCTAGTAATTTGTGTTATCCTTTGCTTGGGTCAAAGAAGGTTAACAATAGTTGAACTGTGTTAACAAGTGTACCCTCTGTGATCAGAGATGTTTTAGTGTTTGTTTGTTTGTGTGATAACAGAACAAAGAAAATCCACAAAATGTTTAAGAAAAGTGCTAGACTAATCCCCACAACTGAAAAAGGTGGTCTTGCGACTCCTTTGTGGTCAGATAGTGAATTCAAAACACTGTTAGGAGAACAACTGAACCTAATTGTCACTGAGAATGTTAGACAAGAACTAACTAAGAAATATGAGATTCATTCAGACAAGACTTGGTCAGTAGATGAGTGTAAAAAGGTACTAGGATCAAGTATTCGCAAGAACAATGTGAAAGGCATTATCTGCTGCCACAGAGAATTTAGTTTAGCACTTGCTACACAACAGCCTAAGCATAACTCAGAGCTAGAGAAAAAGAACAAAGAGCTCCGTGCTAGAGTATCCTCTTTAACCAAGAAATTGAACCACAACAAAGCTGCAGAAAAAACTGTTGTAGAAGAAGTTAATCAGCCGGATAACATTTTCCCTGACTTACAAAATTTCTTTGAAACAGATGTAGCTCTCCAATCCGTAACTGCTGTGCCTGTAAATTCAGTCAATGTGTGTGGTGCTAGGAGACGATCTCAGGGAATTGAGGGAACTGAAAGTGTTTCTACCAACTCTTCTGTTGTCCAAATACAAACAGTCACAAAAGCGCTTGGACCTAAAGATATAGAGAGACTATCCCAGAGCTTGCCCTCAGCACGCTACACAGTTTTCTGAATTTAGAAGAGCATTGATCAACAAAATGCGTCTATATGACATGTCGTTAACAGAAGTCACACAGTTAATGTCACAAATTTTGACTGAATCTGAATTCAACAGTTTTGAATCTGCAGTGACTTCTGAACTACAGCATGCCAGTAGAAGCGATATAAGAGAAGGTGTTTTGAAAATTCTAAAGAATATCATGGGACCCAAAATAGACTGGTCAAGAATCACTATCTGTGTACAAAAGAAAGAAGAAACTGTGAGTGAATACACTGAAAGGTTTTGTCAGTCAGCTGTAACTTACAGTGGAATTGTTGATAATTCTGAAAGTGTGTTAGATGACAAGGGACCCCTAGTCCGCATCTGGTCAGATGGCCTTTTAGCTGAGTACAGAAGAGCCTTGCCATTCCTAGATCTCACTTGGTCTAACAGAACTCTTAGAAGTAACCTAGACAGGTTGGCTACATGGGAAAGAGATGCTGATGTTAAAGCCAAAGTGAGAGTAGCAGTTGCAGCTACATTTAGCACAGAAAAACAAAAAAACAGGTGGTCTAAAAAAGAAGGCAAATGCCACTACTGTGGAAAATTAGGACATTGGGAGAAAGAGTGTAGGAAGAAGTTACAAGATGCAAATAGAAATGCTATGCATAATTTTGCTCCTCCCCCACCTGCTTACAACCCTGAAGCAGTTCAGCAAGTGTCCACTGAAACTTTAGGACAGCTCGTTCAGGCTCTTCTAAGAGCACAACAAGACCAGGAAAAAAACTAATTGTTGGGGCTGTGAGTAGCTACCTTTCCCCTGTAATCCATCATAATGACAAAAGAATTTTTGTGAAAGGTAGCATACGAGAGAAAGAGATTGATTTTTGCTTGATACAGGTGCAGAAATTACAGTAATTCCTACAAAATTGGCTAAAAGTTTAGACATCCCGTACAAGAAAACCAAACTTTCTTTAACTGGCGTAATAGGTGAAGATTCTGTTTTGTATGAAACCCCGCGCATAGAGGTACAATTTGGCCCGAAAACTCTGACTACAAAACTGCTATGTGCTCCATTAAATACAGGTGCAATTTTAGGCATGGATCTCCTGAGACAAGTACATCTAACTTTAGACATGTCCTCAGAATCTGCAAGCATTAAAATTTGCTCAGCACAAGTTTCTACCAATAATGCAATCCCTCCAGAGTATGCTTTCTTACAGAATCATCCAATTTGGGCTAAAGACAAGGATGATTGTGGTTTGTTGACAGGTGTAGAACCAGTCAAATTGACAGGAACTCCACCTCCGGTCACCAAACAATATCCAATCAATAAGGAAGCTATACAGGGATCAAACCTATTGTGGAAAAGTTGCTGACGCAAGGAGTGCTAGTTAAAACCAACAGTCCATGTAATTCACCCATATGGCCTATCAAGAAGTCCAATGCAACATGGAGACTTACAATAGACTACAGAGTAGCCAATAAACATATTGATGAAATCACCCCTCTAGTGGCAGATCCTTCTACAATTTGTAATGGCTTCCCATTGGAGTGTAAGATTTTTTCAGTAATTGATATGTCTAATGGATTCTTTTCTGTACCGTTGCACTCTGACAGCCAGCCATGGTTAGCGTTTACAGTTGACTATGAACAATACCAGTGGACACGTTTGCCACAGGGATTTCAAAACTCCCCAAGTATATACCATCAGGCTGTCAGACGTGATTTGTGTGACCCAGAATGTCCGGTAAAACAGTCCACTATGATCCAATATGTCGATGATATTTTGATTGCCTCAACAGATCACGAGGTACATCAAACTGAATTGGCAGCATTGTTGGACTATTTGCATAAAAAGGACACAAATGCAGTTTTCACAAAGCTCAAATTGCTAAAAAGCAAGTCATATTTCTGGGTCAAACAATTGGTGCAGGAAATAGATCCATCACACAGGATCGAGCGGCTTCAGTCAAATCCATACCTCCGCCTACTACCATTAAAACACTCCGCTCATTTTTAGGAACAGCAGGTTACTGTAGACCGTGGATTGAAGAATATGCCTCGATTGCTCAGCCTCTCTATGACTTGTTAAAAGGCCATGGTAAAGATTCAGATACTGTTTGTATGGAAGAACTTCACCTCAAAGCGTTCAATGATTTGAAGAGAGCACTATGTCAAGCACCAGCATTGGGAATTGCACAAACTGACAGACCCTTTGTTCTTTATGTCCATGAACATTTAAGCTTCATGACTGCATGTTTAATGCAAGATCATGGGGGCAGTTTACACCCAATTCATTACTATTCTGGTAAACTTGACATAGTCGCTCAAGGTATGGGCCCATGCCTCAGAGCAGTACAGGCAGTTCATCTAGCGCTTCAGGCTTCATCAGGAATGGTGTTAGGACAGACTGTAAACGTAAGATGCCCTCACGCAGTGTCCGCACTAATGAATCAAGCAAAAGTCACTTCTGTCACTTCCTCTCGTTGGGGAAATTGGTTAGCAACTCTCGCAGCCCCTAATATAGTTCTACAGCGTGCACCAGTCACGAACCCATCCTCATGTATGATGTCTGCAATGACTGAAGTTTTGTTAGAAGATGAAGGCGAAATGACACATGATTGTGTTACGCTTACATATACATCTACGAGTGAAGTAAAAGAAACTCCCATAGAGAATTCAGAATTTGAGTTGTTTGTTGATGGGTCAGCTCAAGTAATTGAAGGTAACAGACGAGCAGGTTATGCAGTAACGTCCACCACTGAAGTGGTTGCTTCAGGTCGTCTTCCAGATCATTTTTCAGCACAAGCTGCAGAACTAGTAGCCTTAACAAGAGCATGCACACTAGCTTCAGGATCAGTTGCAAATATCTACACAGATTCCAGGTATGCTTTTGGGGTCATTCATGATTTTGGTATCATTTGGCAAACCAGACAGTTTCTAACTTCTGCTGGATCCCCATTAAGCATGCTGGATTAGTGAAAGATCTAATGTTTGCCATGAAACTTCCAAAGAAATTGGCAGTAATCAAAGTGAAAGCACATCTCACCACTAATACAATGGAAGCTAAACGTAATGCTCTTGCTGATGTAGCAGCTAAACAAGCTTGTTCCTATGCAGCTGTACAAGTGTGTTCAGGTAGTATAGCACAGAAGACAATTCTGCCTCCTGAATCAATAATTGATCTGTACAAAGACGTTCCTCTGTATGAAGAATGGACATGGTTAGACAAAGTAGCCACAGTGGATTCATCTGGCTGCTGGACCAAAGGGGGAAAGTATGTTGCTCCCGAATCACTGCTGCCATATTTGGCTCAACAAATACACAATTTGGGTCACAGTGGTCCAGCAACAATGAATCACAGGTTCTCTAATCAATGGTGGAATCCAAAATTCAGAAATGTAGCCACTGAAACAGCAAAGAGGTGTGTTACATGTCAGAAAAATAATGAGGTACCAGCAGCTACTACACCAGCAATACATACCCCAGCTCCACCAGGACCATTTCGTCACCTGCAAGTTGACTACATATCATTGCCTCCGTGTAAGGGAAAAACTGACGTTTTGGTAGTAATAGATACGTTTTCTAGATGGGTAGAAGCTTATGCAACAGGGCGTGCTACAGCTGCACATACTGCTAAATGTCTTGTCACTGATTTCATACCCAGATGGGGATTACCAGATTGCATTAACTCAGATCAAGGTACACACTTCACAGGACAGGTAGTCAAGGAAGTGTCTAGAATGTTGAAGATTAAGTGGAATCTTCACTGCCCATACAGACCACAAGCATCAGGACAGGTTGAACGATGTAACAGAACAATTAAAACCAGGCTAAGCAAAATGCATCAGGAAGGAGTACCATGGGTAGAAGCGCTGCCAGCAGTACTGTGTAGTATGAGAGCGTCACCTAACAGATCAGTAGGACTGAGCCCTCATGAGATTATTACTGGACGCCCAATGCAAATGCCAGGTGTGATTGATCTTAGAAATGCTGATGTACACATTGCCTCAGATGCCCTGATCAGCTACTGTGAAAACCTCACAAAGGCAGTACAGAGTGCCAAAGAGAGAGTTGAGTTGTGTTGGCAAACTCCACCAGAAGGTGGACACACAATCATCCCAGGTCAATGGGTCATGATAAAGACATTCAGAAATAAGCCATTAGAGCCTAAGTGGCACGGACCACATCAAGTGATGTTGATTACAGCAGCTGCAGTATTGTGTCAGGGAAAGAAAACCTGGACTCATGTGTCACACTGCAAAGTTGTTCCCCCACCTACAGGGATAGGATAGGACACAGACCAGTGAGGAGCCCAGGGAAGAACTGAATGCAATATGCATCGGGGGACAAACCCTGTGGTGAAGACTCCCTCATAGGCCTTCCCCATCCACTAGTCCATCCTTACCTCACTGTTCTTTAGGTGTCAAAGGAATTATGAAATAGGGAAAGAAGGAACAACATTAGCAGACTCAGAAAAGGACACAACCCGGTGTTTGAACAAATACTGCTCTACTGTCTTTTGTTTTAGGACACAACCCTGGTGTTTGAACAAATACTGCTCTACTGTCTTTTGTTTTTCTTTCTACCCTCTTTGCAGATACCACTTGATGGCTGTCCCGAGACCCATGGGCATCGACCTCCTCACCTGTGTATGAGGCCACAACTTCCAGAAAACAACTAGACCCACTGCCAAGCCCAGTATCACAAAAAATACACAACACAGAGACTCACATACGGAATCTTCAGTCATCCATCAACATGATCAAGATTTTCACATTTCTAACCATCATGGACATCGCACAAAGTGTGGACTCCAGAAACAACATATTCTTAGAGCTGATGAATATGTCAAGAAGTGCCTTGTTTGCAGGAAAGGACGTTTGCATGCCACACGCACCCTCAGTAGGAGCAGGAATCCCATGGGTGGCACACCCTATCTCCAAATGTGACACGTGTACCTTCTTTGATCATCATACCAGTGGATTATACAACAAGGATACATGTCACAATGTAACAATTCCTCCACCCTCTCCATGTTGCATTCCTGGATTACCATCCTGCAACCTAACTTCAGCTCCTTCCATTATGACAGATCTACTTTTGCCAATGACTTTTCCTTGGTGTATGGAAAATTATGCTCCAGCCTCGACTCCCTTGGGTGAAATTCCTCGTGAACTTTGCAGCTTTGTGGTCGAAGTGAGAACAAAATCCCATGTAGACATTACTCCATCAGCAGGAAAAGAGGACAAAGACTTAGAAGAGTGTCTCCACAGGACACCATCCCTTCCAAAACTCTTGGCAATAAATCAGTGGTGTATGATTCCTCCACCGACTGGCATTTTTTGGTTATGTGGAACTTCTGTCTACAATATTCTACCCAGTCGATTCAATGGCAGGTGCACCCTGGTTTATGTTTTACCGGCTATCAGAGAAAATACACACTCCACCCCAAGCTCTACACATTTACAAAATTCACCACCTTCCACAAACAAAGAAGATGGCTGCATTCCAGGACTCACTTGTGCACAAACATGGTGGTCGAGAACTCTTGGAGCAATAATCCCGTCTTATGGTGTCATGCAGGCCCTTGATCAAGTCAGAAGCTTATCAAATTCTGTACAGAAATTGGCCAATGATACTGGCTTTGGCCCTTGGTAACATCAAGGACACTCTCAGCTTCGCACAAGATAATGATCTTACAGAACAGAGTGGCCTTGGATTACATTCTAGCAACGCAAGGGGGAGCCTGCACCATTATCAGCCCCGAGTGCTGCACCGGTTTAATGGATCCAACAGAGAACTTGAACAAAATCCAACAAGACATTCTTGATCTTGCAGCAAATTTACATCAGATGACTGAAAATAATTCTTCATGGTTTGGAAACTTGCTAGGTAAACCCTGGCTGTGGATAAAGGAAATAGCAATTCTGCTGTTCTTTTTCCTACTGGTGTACTATTTATGCATTTACAGTATCAAGTGTTTCATTCAACAAATGACTCAAGCACCTCACGAGAAAATAACAGTTCCAACCAGAAAAGATTATTACCCATAAGAAATTCACGGACCCTAATTGCATGTTTGTTCTGTGTCAGCATGCAATTACAGAAAAAAACAACACAGAGCAAGTGCTATGTGCCTGTAACGATCACAAGTTACAAGAATGAACTTTTAAGTGTCTAAATTTTTATTTTGTGAGAGTTATTAGAACTCTCAAAGGGGGAATTGTTGTATTACAAATTTATAAAATGTTAAACACAATCATATATATATAAACTGGGAAACTAGAGTAGACTGCATTTAGCATTTAAGGTATAAATGATAAATATATCAGCTGTTAGAAAGAGTATTCCAGCAAGAGATTTCCTTCCAGTTCTGTTCTCTCTATTGTAAATTAAATTAGTCAGACTACTGACAATCTCATCCTCTGTCTTTTAATGGCTATTGGAGCCCCAGCCCCAGTTGTCTAAATAGTTAGGCTGATTGGATTAGCATCTCTGTATCTGAATAGTTATGCTGATTGGATTAGGACTGGTAACAATCTAGAGTCTAGGGTGGGTTTCCTATGCCTGTATACATCATTTGCATGCTTTAAAGTTATCACCTGGGTGCTTTGTGTCTATCTCTAAGCACTGCCCACTAAATGAATGTATAAATTACAATGTAAAGTTCCCTTAGTTAGATGTTGGTCCCTGCAGCTGCTGACAGCACGAGTTTCTCAATAAAGAATCCTGCTTGAAGATACAGCCGAGTCTCCTGGTCTTACCTTCTGAGTTTCCCACTCTCTAGAAGGATAAAAAGTTTACAACAGCTGCATAGGGCTAAAGTGAATCAGTCAATCATTTATATGAACTGTTAATTTACTTGAACCACTTGGAAGAACGGGCTCACCAAAATTAATTCCACTCACTAAATTGAAAGAAATCGTTCATTTTAAGAACTGATTCAATTAAATGATTTTGTTTTCCCAGCACTACGTGAGAGAGAGTGTGTTTAATTATTCCCTTGGTTCCATTGCTGTGTTCACAATACAATATGACAAATGCCACATTTTGTAATGCTACACCACTACTCATGGGAAAATGTAAAATAGCTGAGCTACTGTCATGCTACTGAAAAATGCAGTTAAGTTTGTAACATCCCAACACTATTGTTGTTCTCCCCAACAATGATTGTTAAGGTTTCCAAGTCTGTGTGCTGTTGGCTTCCTGCAGACTTCCAAGTAGATTAGCTGCAGGCCGGAGACCTCCAAATGAGGGTGGAATCTCCAAAAGAGGGTGTGGTAAATTAAAAAAGGGGCGTGGTTACTTCAAAAAGGTGTTGGGAAATCAACTTTTATCAAAAACTAATGGCTTCAGGTCATTTAGTCATTGCAAAGTGCTGTCAGTGTGACTGGCCATTTAGAAGGATGCTGTCTAGGTAGGCAGTAGACATCGAGGGAGCTCAGTTCTTTGTTCTCTTTATGTTATTCTCCATGATGACTGTTGGCTCTAGAGGATGGAGTTTGATTTTCATGATCAAACCATCCTTCTTTGTTTTTGCTCTAATTATAGAAGCCCAGTTAATGTCCTTCTGTATGATCTACCACTTGTATTGAGAAGTCAGATTAACTTAAACTGAATTGAGTAGATCTGTAGAAGGCGCTATGTCAATATGAAACGCTGTGTGTGGCCTCTCTGTGTCGAATGAAAAGCAAAATGATTCCAAGTGACGTGGACCTCTAAAAACACCAGACAAGCAGGCTATTTTTGTGAGAGATTTAGTCAATAATAAAACAAAAACTAAAATGTTAAAGTCTCAAAAAGGAAAGGTCGATTGAGAGTTGAGTGTATAGAAAGCAAACAAATTAAATGTTTGCTACAGAGCAGGGTCGGCCAGTGGCGTAGCAGACATAGTCAGTTGACAAGGGCTCAAAATGGCATGGGGGGTGTTAACCCTCTCATGAGAACTGTATGCCCCTCTACCCCATGTGATGTGCAAAATATGCCACTAATATTCATTCAGTATTGATAAATAGTTTCATAAAGTGACCATAGGTCTTTTTTTCCTCTTTTTCGGGCCTGAAAAGAATCGTTCAGCCTGGATTTCAAAATTGGCTAAAAAGGTCCAGAAATTGGGTTTGCCTTCATACTGATGTGCTCTCAACAGTTAGGACTATCATACATTCTCCAGGCCCTATATCAGAGGGCAAGGAAGTGCTCACCATAAACTTGCTCCATCTTTCTGCTGAAAAGTTCAGAGCATGTGAGTAGAGCGTTGATAATTCCACCTGAGCGGAGAGCGCCTTTTTGAAGATTCCGCTCCACTCCCTCAGACCGCTCAGTTGCGAATATTAGAGCACCCTCAGTTGAATATGTAAGCTTAATAATACTGCATATTGGCAAAGCACTTTTCCTTGAATCCTGATGAACAAACAAAAAATCCATGCATCAAAAGCAATAAAGCCAATGATCTTGCAGATCAGTGTGTCTTAATTTGTAGGCCGAGCATTCTGCTTTCATGCCTCTAATGTACAATTGAGCATTTGATTAGTAATGATTTCCGCTCTCGCATAAAGAATTTCATAGCGGAATTATTTCACTTAATAGACCACATGTTGCTTTTGATTTCTGCTTCGAGATAAAGTGGCACATAACTGCTGGTCAGTTTCCCAAAGCCGAATCCACACCTTAACGATAAGAGAAACATAAAAAAAATGACTCTAGCTTAGTGTTTGCAGTTAACATCTTCGACATCGCTTGTTGCATTCATGCGCAGAGAAAAAACTCTATAAATGATTGTACATTAGAAAACAAAACTTTTCTTAAGGTGCAATATGTAACAATTTTCATGTAATATTCGCCTATTTTTAGCCAATATGTGAACGGCTTGTAACACAACTTAAAAAATGAGCCCTTCCCAGACTTATTAGGTTGCCTATTAAAGCCTGTAGACTGATTTTCCTGCGAAGGGAGCTGGTCGCTTTTACTGGGAAAATCCAAAGGATGTGATGTAACACCTTCTCTTCCTCTATTCAACAGCGACAACAGGCTGCAAAACTAGTTATTGTTTTCTTAGAGATGGAATCCAGCAAGCGTCCAGCTCCCAGCACAACACCGACTCCTACACAAACTCAGAGTATCCACAAAAAACAAACCAAAAAAAACATTTATCTACTGGATCCCATCTGGCTAAGCGTGGTCGAGTGAAAACTAGAGTGAACATCGGCAGGGCATTTGATTCCTGGAGGGACCTTCATTCGATTTTGGGGATAAAAACTGACCCTGAATTGGCGATCTTCTTATTGGACAGGTTATATCACTGCAAAACACGTGAAATATAGTGCCATAAGGATTAATCTGTGTAATTTTAGCTAACTTGATCTTAACTGATAATGCTGACAAATTGCAAGCTACCTTGCTTCCTAACGTTCAAATAATTTCAACTATCTTCTCTTTATACTAAAAGTCAGGTATACAGGATAAATTTAAGCAAATACACTGGTTTATTGAACATAGTACAACATATGAAATACAAAACATACAATAATGCATACATACAATACCGGTAAACTGTCTGGTGTAGTTCGGTAGTATGTAGCTGTATGTGTGTATCAGTAAGTTATTGTAAAGGGGTTATGGAAAGGAGGAGGCAAGAACCGGCTTGACAATATAAATTATATTTAATACAGAACTTAAACAATAAGACACAAACACACACATATGACGGACAGCTGCCGTAAATGCACTCTCTCTGTCGCACCACCATCCACAGTCTGCCTTTATCCCTCTCAGAGGCTTGATTAGCCTGATAAGGGACCGCTGGCCGCGCCTTCCTCCCTGTCACATTCCTCCCTGTTCTCTCAGGCCGGTGAGCCCCCGGCATGACGTACATCTTTCCCTGGGGGAGGGCGTGCCTTATGCCCCGTCTACCGGTAGATCATCCCCACCTTCCTGAATCTGGGAAATGACAGGGGTAGGGAAACAATAATGATTAAAATAGGAGGTACTTCCTGTAACAGTGTAGTACCCCCCAACAAAAAAAACCACTGTAAAATTAAAAAGAGAGGGGAAAGGCCAATGCAGGCTTGATTAGCCTGATAAGGGACTGGGTGTGTATAATCACGACCCGGCCGCGCCCTCCGCCCTGTCACAGCTATGTTAGCTGATAAGTTGTTTTAGTTTAGTCTCAAAGTTTGTAGTAAAACAATAATAACTGTGTAATTTTAATTATGCTACCTCATCTGTTAGCATGATGCCGGTGAATCACGTTCAGTCTCTTTGTACGTTACGTCATTGTTTTGGCCGATGCTCGCATCCCTATGGAGTGTGTGTATGAGCGCAAGCATGAGCAACAGGTAGCTGCTGCAGTTCATTAATGGCCACAGGTGTCATTAATAACAAGGGTTTCTGAATCTTACATACTGCACTTTTAAACGACAGCGTAATTTGTGAATTGAATTTGTAGTAAAATTTTTTGGTATCATTAAACATGATTTCATCTAATATATATAAAAGACAAAATCTAAATTTATGCGGAAAAAAATATTTTTTATTTGTTAAATCCAAGGTTAAATCTTGCTGTACATATAAAGAGCACATGCACGAGACATGATCGTTTGATGCATATAAAGTCCAGATTCACTTTATAACGCTTTACAAATATCAAGAAAAAACAAAGGGGGCACATCTTCTAATATAAAAATTATTATATAAATAACCACAGTCCTTTAGACTGCATATGATTCTTTCATCTAAAATTGTAGGGAATATTAATAAAGCAACACTGAAAAAGTGTAAGTATATCTTGAAATATTTCCAGAACTAAAACCTGAAGGTCCAATTAACCTTTGGCACAGTGCAATGCACAATGACCGTGCACAAACGTCCATGCCCAAACTGTGAAAATATAGCAGAACATCAAATTATGTTCTTGATAATAACTGTTGCAGCCGTTTTATTACACAAAAATTCATATTTTATATATATAGTTATGATTATTTTGTTTATATTTACAATTGTATTTATTATTTAATTTACAATATATTGGTATTTTTCCACATGTTGTCTTTGAGTGACTTTTAAGTCATTGCAAAAGGGGCTGGTGGAAGAAGTTGGAGAGGATAAAATATTTGGATTTGGGTAGAGGGTTATTATTCTTTGCCAACTTCATTGTGTTAAATATCTTTTCATACAGTTTGAAATATAATTTAAATGTAGAAAATTTTTTGGTTTAAGTTTTTCATTTTTCAATAAATTAATTTAAGCAAAATCGACTGATAGAAGTAAAGTGCGTGCAAAAAATTAAAAAAAGAGAGAAAAAATATATCCCCCAATCCACAATCCAATCACTGTAAATACTATCTATGATTTGTGTCAGTAGATCAATTTGATTCATAATAATTACATTCTCTATCATTTAATCCTAATCCCGACAAGAACCACATTTTCCATGTGTATAAAAGGAGTGTCACGAGAGTCTGACATTCAACAAGGACATAGTTAATGCACAAATGAACACAAATGCATATTTCTATTCTTCTAATTCATAGCATCAATATAAACCCATTCACACTAGCAATTTCTTGTGAATGTGCTGTCTTTGTTTATATCGATGGAGCTTGATAGAGAATGCAGTGGACTATAAAATAGGACACGGATGGTGCAATAAGCACTTTCACCAAACACACTTGCACTTAGACTTGGTACATGCTTGCACGGAACTACCAAAACGTAATGGCCATGTCAAAATACCGCATAGTGCTGAACTTAGCACTCTTAAAATAAGACTCTCTGTACTTTAATATGTGATAAAAAAACACTTTTTGTCCCTTTTGGCCTTCCATACATAAAATATGGCTCTTGAGCATGTGGCTCAGCTCGAGCTCTAAGTTCCCCCCAAAAACGTAAAATCACGTATGAGGACAGCAAGCCCTGCATATGAGCAATTAACCAGTTCAACATGCATGGTTTGCTTATAGACAAGAGTGGACAAAGTATTAATTATGGCAACAATAAGGAGGGTGTTTTTAGTTTTGAATGAACCCCCAAAAGTGCATATAAGCAGAGAAAAAGAGAAATGATTGCATTTGTGAATTGGCAGGGAGGAGGAAGCACTGTGAATGTGGTGTAGTCTGTTCTGCTGGAGCTACGAGTGGAAGCACTGCTGCAGCAGTAGATAAGTAGAGTGCATTGTTTAAATGTGTTCCTGTTGGGCAAGGGTAAAATTACTGCCGAGGCAATAGATTAGTTTAGATGACAGTAAGAGATACTCCTGCAGGAACCCTCCTGAAGCAGTGGAGTAGATGAGTCGATATTAAAAGTGTTTCTGTGGGAGCAGAGTAAAAGTACTGCTGTGGCAGTGGATTAACAGTAAAAGGTGTTCTTGCGAGAGCACTGCTTTGTTTCTATTGCTGAAGATGTACTTTTATAAAAATGTTAACATTGATTTTAAGAGTCACGTGGAGGGAATAGAAATAATTCTGTGTACACACCTGTAAGGAAAGCAAAAGCTTAGTTAGAAATGCATTACCATTACATTTGTATGGGGTAGCAGACACAAGTCTGTTGTGGAGGTTACAACAAGGTATATTTATTATGTGTTGGGCTCATTCGAAACGTGAGCAAAAGAAATGCCAATTGTGAAGGCTAACAGGCAATGCTAAAGTTGGAGAAAGGTAATCTTAAAATTATTGCACCAACAGCATTTGAATAGGAGAGCCCATGCTGTGATTAGAACTTGAGGACCTGCATTGTGTTCGAACGGGAGAGACTGTGCCATGCACGGAAGCTCTTGCTGTGCCAAAAAGGGAAAGCCCACACTGCGAATCGAACGTAAGGACCTGCATTGCATTCGAACTGGAGACTGAAATGGACAGGAGAAGATGGGGGTGCAGATGTAATGCATGATTTAAAACAATTGAATTTTAGTAACAATTACCTGCATGGAATAAAATACAGTATGTACACCCATGTGTACTTTTAGAGGTTGTGTAGTAACAAGCTCAAGGAATGTCTGTTGCTCAGTAGATCATTTGTGATCATTATAGAGGACTGTTCAAAATTCTGTGTTAATAGCATCTGTGAAAGGAAGGGAATGGTTAATTGTGGGAAAAGCATGCTGACATACATGCTTACGGCAATTGTGTGGGAGCTGCTTAAAATGATTAACAGTAAGGGAATACTCTTTATATTGGAGTGTATTGCCATATCAGCGTCAAAGGCTGTTTCATGGCAAATACAGGTAATCATTTCTATAATACAACATATTTCATAAAAACACTAATGTGAGCAACAAAATGAATTGAGAATAAAAAGAGCTGCTGCTCTGCACTACATGCTGAAATTCAGGACAAATAGTCTTTGCAAAGAATATTGAATGGATTCATTGCATGAGGCACTTTCTCCAGAGCCGTGAGAGAGTGAGAGGGGGAGACAGCTGAAGAGCAGCGATTAGGGCTGAGCACCTGTACAGTAGAAGCAGATTAAAACACTGTGGTGCACAAAAATGTAAATATCTCCTTAAATTGAAACTGCAATATTTTTCAATATATATATATATAGACTACTGACTGCATACAAAATACAGGAGGAATGATCTGAGCGATCATTACTGACAGGATCTACTAAGCTGAGTAGTCTGAGCTGTGCGAGAGTGAGTGGGGAGATGGCTGAGTGAGTAATAGAGCTGCATAGCAAGGTAATTAAGGCTGAGAGGAATCACCTGTATCGAGTGGACAGAGTTGAAACGCTGGAGAGCGTGGGACTAAAATGCCATATTAAAGCTAAGATATAGCAGAAATGACGTGTACCCAGAGCAGCACCCGGTTGCAGAGGCACCCTCCAGGTGGAAAACTTAGATAAGACACCATATGAACAGTCGCAGGGAGCTGTTTCACATGTACAGTGTACAGTATACAGCGCCAAAGCGGCCAGCTGCAGAGGCAGGCTAACGCAATGGACCGCTCCGGGTGTATAGTTTAGATAAGAGAACATATGAACAGTCGTAGGGAGCTGTTTTACATGTATACAGCGGTGACACAGCCAGTTTGCAGAAGAAGCTTCACGCTATGATCTGTCAATGCTGCAAAATATTAAAATAATGTGCTGCTGTGGCAGCTTCTGTTGAATAACATGATTATTTAGACAGAAGAGCTGATCTGATGAGGGCATATGCTTTGTAGCGGAGTAGCATCCAATGATCCGAGTCTCTTGCACAGGTCTGTTCGTGAGCAAATGTGCAGTGCCATGTCCTGGAAGAATTGTCAAGGAAGTAAGGAAGGCAGCTGCTTATACGCGCTTCCATTATGATTGACAGGACTAACTTGACAAGCTCCTCCCAAACCTTTCTTTATAACTCCATTAAAGCTCACTCCACTATATGTATGGCCTCTTCATGGGCATTTTATAATGGTGTTTACCTTGAAGACATTGGTCTAGCTGCAGATTTTACAACCTGGATTTATAATCTCTCTTCCCACGTGCTTACTGTGTAGAAGAGCTAAACTGAGAGTTCAGTTGCTTAATACCAGCTTATTTATACACGGTCATCCCATAAACCACAGTCAGTGGTCACTTTATATACATTTTCACTACTCATTTGTTTACAACTTAATATGCATATTCTCAAATGTCAGTGATTTAAACCATCCTGCAATGCTATGTTACCCAAAACCGTTTGCGCCCTTGCCATGTATATCCATCCATCCATCCGTTTGCTTCTCCCTTCTTCTAATACGAATTGGAGACTCTGTTGGTGTTTTTTCCCTACCTCTTAGGTTAGTAGGCATCATTGCACATGCAAATCCATAGCACGGCTTGATGGTATACAGTAGGGGTGTAAAAATGCATTGATCCAATGACCAACGATCCAATGTTATCAATACAACATCTAAATATTGATATAGAAATTTTTTTAAGATGTAACTTTATTTTAATACTCTCATGTCAGCCATGTCCATACATTCCACACACTGTCAGGTGATGAAGCAACCTTATAAAATTCATTTGACTTTATGAACAACTAAATATTCTTTTCATATCTTTGAAGCAAAATTGTGCTTTGCTAAGCATCAATCAGGCTTCCCGTGATGTGCGAGCTCCATTGACAGGATCCGTGCGAGCGGATCAACCGGGCACTGCTTAAAATGTGATTTCTTGTGACAAACGCATAGCGGCTCACATGCGCGATTAATTCGGGCTTCCATCAATATCATTGCACATACAACCTATTTGAATTTGACATGAAAATTTGGTATTTTAAAGTACCATGGAGAAGTTCAAGCATGTAAAACATCTTGATAACTCTGACATTCTGAACATCACTAACGAGGGAAAGAGAAACACCTGCTCAGCTCCAGCATCAATTATAAGACTTTACAAATCTACATATTAACACCCTTACTTACATTTATCCCAGTTAACTGTAACAGAATTTTTCAGTACAACTGTGGAAGTTGTAGCCAACCACAGATAGTTGGAAACAAGTCATGAGTATGTATGTACTCTGAATTGGACTAAACTGAAAAATCATCAAACGAGTGATGATAAACTGTGCGTGTGACTTGATTTTTTTTACATTATTTATCTGTATAATTGTTTTTCAACATCTGAAGTACCTTATTTTGTTGTGGATGTCCCAATGTGTATAGAGAGAACAGAATAAAATAATCGAATCATATTTTGGTTGCATTAAGGGCAAAAAATATATATATTTAATTGATTGTGCAGGCCCCTGAATAGAATCGTATTGCGGCAGACTTTGAAGTATCACAAATATCAGATCGCAGGCCAAGAGAATCGATTCAAGATCATATCATGATGAAACATCTGATTTACACCCCTTGTATACAGTAAATTCCCCTACCGTCAGCTAAAGTGACACAGCATTGAGATGACCGGCTTGATAGAGAACGATAAGGTTATGACTGTAACCACGGTTCCCTGAAAGGAGGGAATGAAATGCTGCGTAAGCTGGCCATGCAACTGAATCTTAGCTACAACGGCAGAGTATCGAACTGTACATAGCAAAATCCCTAGTGTTAAATTAACACTCTTGGTGTTCCTGTGAGTCCACTCTACAGGAGTTAAAAAGTAACACTGAACAGTGTTGAATCTACTCTGTGTTGTGTTTAATTGGCCAAACAGTTAATTAAATCAAGCAGGTACACTCTGAGTGATGATTGATCATTAGTGATGGCACCTGCTCTGAGTTTACAGAAGGAAAGAGGATCAAAAAGAACAGGACATCAAGAGAACAAACCAGCAGACACCACAACAATTTAATCTGTCTCTGAGATGTACATCAACTGCAAATAAATGCACATCTCTTAATATGTTATGTGAGAATGCTTACCCGTGAATGCTTAACCATGCATTCAGAACAGAGGCGGCGAGAGCGTAAAAATTAGCTCTGGCTGCCCTGCCAACTATATTTAAAGGCACCAAAAAACATCCAGACATGTCAACCGGTATCTTTTTGCCAACCTATCACAAGTATTCCTGCTTAAAAACAAGTGTTCTAGAGGGAAAATTTTTACTATAAATAGTGTTGCGCTTACATTCATGTCACTATGGATCATTGAGAGGTTGTTGCATTTGCTGCTGCTCTGGTTTACCTGTGTAGATGATGTCGGAGAACGCTGTGGGTTCACGAGATTCTGCAAGGCTGTCAGCAGCTTGGGAAATATCACCGGCTGGTGCAGGAGTTGCAGCTGGATGATGGCAGGTTTCAGAGATATTTCAGCCTGGACAGGGACCAGTTTGACAGCCTTCGGTCAAAAGTTGGGCCGCGAATTGCAAGGCAGGACATCAACTATCGCCGTGCTATTTGTCCAACTGAGCGCCTCGCAATTTGTTTACGGTGAGTTCATTTTTAATGTTTATTTACCATTTGGTTACATTCTAATGCTGTATTCTTTATTTGTACTACTGCTACCTTTTTGCAGATTCTTGGCTACTGGTGATTCCTACCGCAACATAGCTTTCAGCTATCATGTCGGAGTGAGCACCGTGGCAGGAATAGTTCGTGAGGTTGCCCAGGCCATATGGGATGCCTTGGTGAATGAGTTCATGCCAGTTCCCAGCACTGAGGACTGGCAACACATCGCCAATGACTTCCTCCATCGGTGGAACTTCCCCAACTGCCTTGGGTCCATCGATGGAAAGCATTTCATGATCAGTGCATCTGACAACACAGGGTCACTGTTCTATAACTACAAGGGGACCCACTCCGTTGTGCTGCTGGCAGTGGTAGATGCCCACTACTGCTTCCGGATGGTGGATGTAGGCAGCTACGGGAGAACAAGCGATGGCGGTACGCTGTCTAACTCCACCTTCCGCCAGCCACTGCCCTTGGCCTGCCACAGGATGCTCTGCTGTCAGGTGCAGAGCATTTGGGACCACAGCCACACATTTTTGTGACAGATGAGGCCTTTCCACTCTTTCGAGACCTCATGCAGCCTTTTCCACTCTCATCAGTGTTCAGAGTTGTGTGTGTGTCCAGCCTCCTGACATTTTGCCTCATACACTAATCTGTGCATCTGGAATTTTAAGTCCTGCCTTGAGCCAAATGAAAGTGTCCTAAAGTCCTCCAGGAGGCTTTTAAAAAGATAAACTGTCACTGTCCTCAGGAGGAGCGCTGGGAGGGCTAGCTCTTCTGCTGACAGCCTCCAAAGCTGTTAGCAGCCTCACTTCAAAATGGGTGCTGTGTTGTCTCTTCCGTCTGGGCTCTGCCTGTCCCTCAAGTCTCGACTGGCTTGGTGAGCTCGGGCTCTGAATCTGACCTGTACTTTGGCTCTGACCAACTGATTGTGCATCATCTTCTATTTCCCCTGGGGTCAGAGCTTCCCCAACCCCCGCTACCATATTACTTGAAGTTGTTCTGTCTTCCAGAAAGGGGTTGAGGAAGCCCATAACCCCACTGTAGCACCATGGATGGGCACTGCTTGCCCCTGTGCCACTTCTCTTCCTCTCTGCCTCCTTCTTTCTCTCTTTTCTCTTTGTGTCCCTAAGTCTGCATTCATCCGCTAGTGAAAACACAATAGAAAACACATACACTCACCTAAAGGATTATTAGGAACACCTGTTCAATTTCTCATTAATGCAATTATCTAATCAACCAATCACATGGCAGTTGCTTCAATGCATTTAGGGGTGTGGTCCTGGTCAAGACAATCTCCTGAACTCCAAACTGAATGTCAGAAAGGGAAAGAAAGGTGATTTAAGCAATTTTGAGCGTGGCATGGTTGTTGGTGCCAGACGGGCTGGTCTGAGTATTTCACAATCTGCTCAGTTACTGGGATTTTCACGCACAACCATTTCTAGGGTTTACAAAGAATGGTGTGAAAAGGGAAAAACATCCAGTATGCGACAGTCCTGTGGGCGAAAATGTCTTGTTGATGCAAGAGGTCAGAGGAGAATGGGCCGACTGATTCAAGCTGATAGAAGAGCAACTTTGCCTGAAATAACCACTCGTTACAACCGAGGTATGCAGCAAAGCATTTGTGAAGCCACAACACGCACAACCTTGAGGCGGATGGGCTACAACAGCAGAAGACCCCACCGGGTACCACTCATCTCCACTACAAATAGGAAAAAGAGGCTACAATTTGCAAGAGCTCACCAAAATTGGACAGTTGAAGACTGGAAAAATGTTGCCTGGTCTGATGAGTCTCGATTTCTGTTGAGACATTCAGATGGTAGTCAGAATTTGGCATAAACAGAATGAGAACATGGACCATCATGCCTTGTTACCACTGTGCAGGCTGGTGGTGGTGGTGTAATGGTGTGGGGGATGTTTTCTTGGCACACTTTAGGCCCCTTAGTGCCAATTGGGCATTGTTTAAATGCCACAGCCTACCTGAGCATTGTTTCTGACCATGTCCATCCCTTTATGGCCACCATGTACCCATCCTCTGATGGCTACTTCCAGCAGGATAATGCACCATGTCACAAAGCTCGAATCATTTCAAATTGGTTTCTTGAACATGACAATGAGTTCACTGTACTAAAATGGCCCCCACAGTCACCAGATCTCAACCCAATAGAGCATCTTTGGGATGTGGTGGAACGGGAGCTTCATGCCCTGGATGTGCATCCCACAAATCTCCATCAACTGCAAGATGCTATCCTATCAATATGGGCCAACATTTCTAAAGAATGCTTTCAGCACCTTGTTGAATCAATGGCCTAATAATCCTTTAGGTGAGTGTATAAACACCTCATTTCCACCAGGGTTTGTGCAGGTTCAAAGGAATGAAATGTAAGACTTTTTAAGGCCAAATAAAAGAAAAATGAAAATCATGTCATCACTGGTCAACCTTAAGGCTGAATGAATTTTTCTCTGCAATGGAAAAAAAGGAGATGTTAAGCAAAATGTTTAGTCTCAGTCACCATTCACTGTCATTGCATCTTGCAAGTAATGGTGACTGAAACTCCCTAATATCTCCTTTTGATATCTAATGAAATAAGAAAGTCATACAGGTTTGCAACAGCATGTAGGTAAGTAAGTGATGACAATTTTCATTTTTGTGTGAAATATCTCATGTAAAAGTAAAAACTCATAAATTTCCTTAAAAATGGCTGTTTAAAGTTGACAATATGTATTGAAAATGTTAACAGATTACATTATAAAAGATAACTGTGCTGCATAATTAGTTATGATGTATATTGAAAACACACTATATACTAAATATTAAATATAAATACATTTTCCTATTATGTATGTTATTAATATTATTATTTTATATATTTCTGTTATCATTCTTTTGTATATTATTACAGATGGCAGAGAAAATCCCTGTTATATGTAACAGGTGTAACTCTGCAGCTGAGTAGTTCTGTTAGATTTACAATACTTGTCAAAGGTGATGTAAAATAAGGAAGCGCCAAGATTTGAAAGGCATCAAAAGACTGCTCCAACCTTGTGCGCATGCCGCTTTGTCGATTATAAGCAGGAGCGACAGTTAGCGCAAGTCAAATGTAAGACTTCTTGTAATTTATTTAAGATATTTAAGACTTTTTATGGGCTTAAATTGTAAAAAGTTCATTTAACATTTTAGACCCGCGGGAACCCTGTTCCACATTTCAAGATAGCTTCTTAACAGGCTATGTTTAAACTAAGCAACATCTGTACGTTCTTGGCTATGTGTGATTTGCAGCTGTTCAAAAAATCGTAGACAATAAGACAAAAGCTGATGGTATTGTGTTACCGATTGATCAGGCAGCAAGGTTTTGCATGCTATGGCGTCAAAATGAGCATGCAATATATTATATATATAATATTATATAAACCATAATATCCACTTCATCGACTCACCTGGCACACCAACAATTTCAGACACCTTTGTCCACGCATTTTTTAAAAAATTTAAATCCCTGTAAGCTAACAGGGACAGATCGTATATTACTGGGAAACCCGACACGACAATAATCAGTTTCTCCTCCATTTTGTATTCAGAACTAATGTTTGGTGGGAACCAAAGTTTACACTGTTGTGTTCTCTAGACTTCTCTAGAGAGGAGCACTTCTATATGTTCTATATATAATTCTATATGTCTTTTGATGTTTAGTCTGCATGTCTTATGAGTTAATAGGAGTAGGAGTGGAACTCTGTACAAGCCTAGAGTGGCTTCGTTCCCTCCTTGCATTGTTCTGTACTTGTACTAAACATGCTAAACAAATAAACTAAACTAAAACTAAACTATATTCAAATATGTTGCCGCCGAACCGCATCACAGCTCATTATCATAATGTTGCCCCCACTTTAACTTTTGTCTGACACCCACACCACACAAGACTTCTCGCCACCGAGATTCGCTGGTTGCCATAGAAAATGAATGACTTCCGGTCGATTTGACGCTCTCGACGCCTCTGGTCTGAATGCACCACAAGAAATGTGGGTTATTTTGTTTCTCATATGTGTGAAAATGTTCTTTACTGAGAACTAAAAGAGGTTTGTCTCTATTTAGTGTTGTTGATGTCATTTTGTTTCAATTGAAAGAGCAACATGCAGGTTGGACACCCCTATATAGCATAGTGTATGTTGATGATAAAACAACTAGATTTTCTGAACTGGAGTAATATATATTTAGCCATTAACGATATTTTGAGATAAATTGTGATAAAATAACTTCTATTTTATCTATAAAGCACTAACCGGAAGTGACGATGGCAGAGGGAGTCTGGTCAAGTTCAAGCTCAGGTTACAATGGATGCGAATGAAGAAACCGAGTTCTCCGGTGTGGACGAACATGCCTATGATGGCCCACAGGCCTATAATTATTACATTTGGACCTTGCAATTTACTGGAGAGTATAACGTTAGCCTCACGGGGATACAAAATCAGGCGGAGGGCGGCGGAGAACAGTTTGAATTGAAATGCGGGGAAGCGGGAGAGTTGGGCTAGCTTCCTGCCAATAGCTATAGCATTGTGCAAACTACTAAATTCATTTCAGAAGGCAGACAATTACGTTACGACAACCTGTCCTAAAGCTCAGTCTCTCTCCCTCTCTCTGTATTATTATACTAAATAAATATTAAATATTTAATATTATAAAAAATATATTATATAAAAATATTATACTATTATTATTACGAAATTACACAAATTAAGAGCAAGAAAACTTGCTCGTTTTCGTTGCACAGAACGTCTGCTAACGTTAGCACTTGGTCCACCAGTCCCGCCCGCGCCAAAATCCGGTGTAAACTTTGACGGTGGACTTGATTCCATCGAGTGCACCGAGGGAACAGCATTAGTAATCAGCCTCACGTGGTCCTTACTCCGAAATCCCATCCGAGACTCCAACAAATCTCCAGGTTGATAATTCTCCGGAGTGAAATGTGCGCCACAAACGACCGAGTGTGTGGTAACAGACGCGGCAGTGAAGTCTGCTCTCTTCACCTGCACAAAACACACCCCAGACAGAAAAGCCTTGTTTTTCCTAGAAGGAAAATGATGGACACGATGTCCTGACAGGCTGGAATTCGTGCAACCAGCACAAACACAATAATTTACCATTATGGCTTCTCTAAAACTCGATCTAAAACTTTCTGTCTCTCACTACTGCTCTAACTACATCAACACCCAACAATGAGAGAGCTGACCGCAAGCTCTTTTATTTGCCTCGCCCTACGTCATATGACGCATTGCTATAGCGGGAAAGGCGTATTCCAGAACCTAGCACATTTTCATCAAACTCTCTACATCAAATGAGATTTCATTAGTAATTTCTACATATGTGTTTTTAAAAGACCTCTGCAGACAATATAAAGTATTAATTCAGTTATAAATTCAACCTGCATGTTGCTCTTTAAGTCACCCTTATGGTGATTAGGGTTGACATTGGTCGCATCTGCTAATTAAAATTTCTTACATTTGAAAGAGTTTCAGAGATAGTTTAAGCCTGAGGAGACAACCCCTAGCGTCAGCTTAAGTGATGCATCATTTTATTCCCTGCCGTTGGGAGCAATTTGGGGTTCACTGTCTTGCCCAAGGACACTTCGGCATGTGGAGTCACGTGGGCCGAGAATCGAAACGATTAATGGCTGACCCGCTCTACCACCTGAGCCACAGCCACCCCTAGTAGACTGCACCCATTATTTGGGATCTCAAAAATCAGTGCCATAGTTTACAATCAAAGTGCAATTGAGTTTATAATATTCATTGATTTCTTTGGCTGTTTTTAAGTTTGTTTAGAAGTTTGCATGCTGTTAATATGTTAAAATAGTTGCTTATAAGACAAAATTATGATGGATTTGCAAAAAATGTTTTACCAAAAACACAAATGCCTTGGCTTGTTTGCAAAAAGCACATCTGTGTATTACTCTTTGTTTTCAGGGTTATAAACTATAATTATTTGTTACTTCTATCTGGATGGACCAACTCAACAGTTTCTAAAATATCTCACCAAGACAGGTATTTTGGCTGTTAACACACACAGCCACAATAATGAGTGGCAAGCGTTCTTCTTGTATGTGTGCAAATATGCACGAGCACTGAAAAGCAGCCATAAGTTTGTCAGCATGTGGGAAAACTGAATGAAGTTAGTATTTAGTATTCAATACTGTAGGTAAACTGGTGTCATTACTTATATTTCTGAATGTTTAAAAATATTTGTAGCCTATGTACTGTATCAACTCCATACTATAGTAATGGACATCTCTAAAAGACAAAAACATTTGTGGCTTAACTAATAACCAGTCGGGGCTTAAGCTGTGGTAGCCAAACCCTAGTGCCACCCATGATGACAGGCTTCTTAATCAGTTTTACTATTCTTATATTTAAATCCCAAACACTTACATAAGACAAGTGCACACTGAAGACTACAGTTTATTTCCCTGTGCTCACTTAAAGACTCAATGTTTTAAATGACATTTAAAATAAAATCTCCATTCAACATATCATCATGTTGTTGGTGACATACTGAATCATTTAGTGGAATCACTTTGTGTACAACATGCATTTCATGATTCAGACAAGTACATTATACAGAAATTAAGCTGAAATATGACTTTAAAAAGAGAAATGAGTGGAGAAACAGCAAGAGGTAGCAGACAATTTATGAGTTTCTTACAGAAGATGTAGTTACTTTGGTAAACATTTGTTAGATATCCCCGTCAACAGGGTCCAAATCTCGTCACGTTCCAAATGCAAAACTAACACTAACTCGGCATGTGCCAAATGTGATTAAAATTGCCTTTGGTGAGTAACTTAAAGGGAATCCTTCATCATTTGGCCCTTAACATTATTAACTACATATTGCAGACTTACAATAGTGAATCGGGGTAAGGAAAAAACATGGTTTGGAAGACGGGTTGATAGTGTACTCACTCATTAATGAAATTGTTAATTTCTTACATAGTGTAGCTTTAAAAAGGGTCAGATTATTGTATTTAGAGCTGTTGGGGCAGATTTGTTGAGAAGTCGCAGGCATAAGTCATTCGTCCTTGAGTGATAACATCATGTCCGTAAACTCAGAAAGAAGGTCCGGCTGTGAAGTTGTTTACCTGTTATGCTTTAATGAGTCGCATATGTACCGACTGTGAAGTTTAAATTGATCTCCTTAAAAAGTAACAAGGAATTAAAACATTTACATTTATGGAAAGTAAAGTGTCGTGGTACTTTTTTCTCACAGCCACTTCCACTTCTGCTATGCATTCCATACAAATACTGTAAGCCATGTATTTCATACAAGAGACATTACAGGTAATGCTAACTCCTGTATAACACTCTTGTCAAAACAATATACTAAAACAAATATTTAGAAAGTAGGTCTTCACGTCATATTTATAAAAAATCAATAACATGAATATGTGTTGTACCCATGTAAAGGGCAAATCGGTAAAGTACTGTGACTTTTATAAAATGTTCCTGGATTAAGATGAAATGTGTTAGTATTAGAGTCGTGCAAATCTAATGGTCTTTTGGAAACCTTTCAAGGAAAAGTCTGATTTAACTCTGTGTGGAAGTTCAGAAGGTCTTGCTGACTAATGACCCTTTTTGCTTTGAATTAGGTTGTTTAGAATGTCTTGACCATTTTATTGTCCAAAGACAGGCCTTCAGTAGGACTGTTGATGCTTGGTCCGTTAATTTATGATGTTGAGGAATTCCAGGATTAAAAAGGTTGGGTTTTTCCTAGATTCAAATCATGTCATTTCAATTGTTCTGCATGTATAATACTACAGTAGTGATTACGTTTTTAGGTTTTTAGCCAAAAGAGGATTGGCTATAAGGTGGCAGGATGAGCTCTTAGGTTTGCCTCACAATGGGAACTTTATCTTGAAATTAGAGATAGTATCTCTAATAGACCTGTTTCTGTTGGAGCAATTAAAAACACGTGGCTGAAAAGAAAGGGAAATAATCAATAACATGAATATGTGTTGTACCCATGAAAAGGGGGAGAAGATTAATAATAGAAACACTCCTATGATGTTTCCCCACTGCAAACTTCCTGTGGAATATTTATAATGTACAATTTACAATGAACATTTTCACAACAAAGCTTTTTTTTTTTAAATGCATGAAATTATTACAGTTTTTATAATATACAAATTACTTAAATATGATACATTGATTAATTTATTGTGACACTTTACTCTTGTCAATGAGTATATGTGAGGAGTTTATTCAACTAATGGGTGAAAAAACAAAATACTGTAATAGTGAATTAATTAAAGGATGACAAAAAAAAATTCAACCACCAGATCTGTCCCATACAGACCAGTTAACATTCATCTTCAGGTTTGTCAGTGAGAAAGGGAACGTAATGGAACGTTTTGTAGCTTTCGAGCCCATTTAAAGTTACATAGATGATAATTTGTCTGATTATGTCATTGCAATGTTAAATGACCTAGGCTTGGACATATTGAACTGTAGAGGACAATCGTACAATAATACAGGCAAGGCTCACTTAAAATGGAAAAATCAGTTATTCCATTATATACGATGCTGATAACTCATTGAATTTTATGTGTTAACAGTATAGACAGCAATATAACCAAGAGGTTGGACATTACTTTAATCTCTTACAGTCATTGTATTAATTTTGTTCTGCATCTACTCGCCAATTGGGAAAAATATTCAGAAAGACAAACTTAAGTAAAACTTAAACATTTGTCTAATACTCGGTGGAGCTGTAGGGCTCTTTGGTAAAATTACAGTAATATAAGAGAGACCTTAAACAATATAGCTTGAGATGAAAGCGAAAAACTAAAAACATGCAATGAAGCATAAGGACTAGAAACTGCATTTAAGGCGCAGTTCTGGAAAACAATAATCTAACGGTTCCAGTTGACCAATTTATGTCTACAGAAATGTGATATGGAACTTCTGACAGCAGTGCGACAGATCACCATCAAAGATGTTGGACACAAGTATAGATTATGGACTACCATTGGTTTTTATCAATGTGTTCATTGCCCTTAAGCTTTCCCTTACACTGCCAGTCAGCAACTGTGAAGGAGAACATTAATTGTTTCTCATGGCAAGTGTAAATAACGAACTAACGAACTGAGACATCAGTGCCCAGGGCACATAGTTACATGCAGCTTTAAATAAAGTGATGTGCATGAATCAAACTGCCCGTTAAAGGAAACATCTGCTGTGACTCTTATATCTTTACATATCTTACTTCATTTTCACACAATTTACCATCAGATGTTGTCTTGTTTGCATGAGAGAGTGAGACACACGTAGCCACGCTGCATGTGTGTCTGTGTTTGTCTTATGTTTTATGTTGTTTTAAGTTCATTTATATAATTCAACCTTTATGTTGACTGTTCATCCGGTTCCCGCCTCCTCCTTGACCATCCTTGAACTGTTACAGCTGTTATAGCCAGCCAGCCCCTAGTCGCACACTTCTTCAGGTTGGCAGTGAGCCTTGCCCGTCACAGAGACCTCAATTCATTACTATAAATATCATCTAAATATGCGGCGGTATATGCCGTTTGTGGACTGAGAACTTTATCCACGAGATGCTGGAACGGGCAGGGCTCACGGACAACCCGAAGAAGTGCGCAATTTGGCGGGCGGAATTTTGGTATCTGGGGTTCCACATGGGCCGTCCCCAGGTTCACAAAACCACAGCGATCATGGCCTGTCCGAGGCCCAAGACCAAAAAGGAGGTGAGACAGTTTCTGGGACTGGCTGGCTACTACCAAAGGTTTGTGTCTAGTTACTCTGACGTCACCAGCCCGCTGACTGATCTTAGTAGAAAGGGAGTTCTTGATAGGCAAGGAGGAGGCGTGAACCGGCTGAACAGTCAAAATAAATGTTTAATGATACATATGTACTTAAAACAACATAAAACATAAGACAAACACAGTCACATATGCAGCGTGGCCGCACGCATACAATCATATACAAATATTTTATATTTTTACAAATACATATAATCAATAAATAATAATAAATATTTCAATTTCAATTAAATATTTCACTCAGCATTTGCAGTGGTTCTATTGAGGTTTTAAAGTTATGGCAATATTCACACCGGTGGGGTCCATTTTCATGATATGAATGGCTTGCTTATAGTTAACTTTGCTTAAGTTGGGATAAGAGAAGCTTGAAACATCGAAACAATTACACACAACCTTTAAAATTTATCACACATTTTTAAAGCGAATTCAACTCATAGTTTGGGCCTCCTAGTGATGAGGTTTTGTTTGCTGGAACGCATGCTTGCATGTGTCTTTGGGAACAGTGGTTTCCACTTTTCTCTGTCAGGAAGTTTAATAAACCTGAGGAGTTTGTGAAAACTCAGTATGTGATCGCTGTCGCCACATGTAGTTTCCAAGGCTCAGGCACAGTAGGAGAGGTGGCCAGCCTGTAGCTACAATGTTTATTTTTTCGACCTTACACTGCACAAGATTATCCAAATCACAGGCCCCGGGGATGAATAGAGAGAGTGATTGAAAGGTAGATCTGTCTGGGGAACGAACTATACTGTACACTCATTTGGGGATCTTAGTAATGTGCATCATGGGTGAATAGAGATCTCAGCTTATCTGGCACTGAGCTGTATTGTAGTGTGTTGTGTGTGGGTTGTAATGTATTAAATATGTATAGCAGCTTTCATTTGTATTGTATGTCACTACCATATATCTCACAGACATTTTATAGGTATTTATAGGTCTTATTCTGTGGTACCACAACAAACAGGATGCTTCACAATGGAAGTTCTGCTTGTTTGTTTAAGTGTCTGTTGGTAATGGAACAAACACGTTCTAGATGCCTCCATGTCGACTGTCACCAATCCAGAAATTAAACTCCACAAAATGTCTTGGAAATGTGCAAAATTTTCCTGATGCTTTCATAATACATGTGAACATTTGTTCGTACAGACTTGTAAGCCTGATGCCATATAAGGAGAAAGACTAATATGCTGTTTTAGTTATGAATATATAGTTAAAGGTCTCTCATTAAAATGTGTTTACATTGCACTGATACCTTGCGCAAAAACAGTTCTCAGTTATTGATGTCACTATAAAATGTGCCATTCCCAGTCAGCCATGATTATTTTATTCTGCAAGTGAAAGCATGGGTTTCTGGGGCCTTAGACGAAATCATGAAAATGGGCCCCAATTGTGTGAATATTGCCAACTTTAAAACATCTATAGAGCCACTGTAAATGTGATGTTTTTTTTGTTGTTGTTTTTTAAAGAACACACTAAAAAATAATTGAGCATTGTTTAGACAGCTAACTGCTTCTTGAAAAGGGATATAGCTTTTGGCTACCAAGTATGGAGCACAGTTGAAGTCAGAAGTTTACATACACTTAGGTTGAAGTCATTAAAACTAATTTTCAAAGAAATCAGGCAAAACCTCAGAAACAAAATTGAGGTTCATCCTTGGGAGCAATTTCCAAATGCCTGAAGGTACAACTTCATCTGTACAAACAATAGTACACAAGTATAAACACCAAGGGACCACACAGCCATCACACCGCTCAGGAAGGAGACGCATTCTGTCTCCTAGAGATAAATGTTGTTTGGTGTGAAAAGTGAAAATCAATCTCAGATCAACAGCAAAGGACCTTGTGAAGATGCTGGAGGAATCAGGTAGACAAGTATCTATATCCACAGTAAAATAAGTCCTATATTGACATAACCTGTAAGGCTGCCAAGCAAGGAAAAAACCACTGCTCCAAAATTGCTATAAAAAATACAGACTACTCTTTACAAATGCACATGGGGACAAATATCTCACTTTTTATGGTGTCATTGATTTGGCAGTAGCCTAAAGGTAAATGTATGACAATATTCATTCTCCCTGGTTGCTGTAATGCATTGTTCAAGTTGAATGTTTTAACTATGGCAGTGTCTTTTTGCAATAAGCGATAGATACTAAATAGTACTAAATGCTATTAACACCAGTGCAAATAATGGCAGATACAATTTCCACTCCTGATTAAATACTTAATGCTATTAACACCAGTGCAAATAATGGCAGATACAATTTCCACTCCTGATTAAATACTTACATCCAGTTTATGGGCATCACTGCAGCATGCTGACAGAACGGTGTTTATTTGGTGTCCCACAGACACCCTACACCTTACCTTACAAAAATAAAATGTTTTACAACAGGAACCATGTTACGACCCATCTAGAGTGAGGCTGCAACATAAAACCAGAACACAAAGTAAATATCTTTTTGAGATTTTTATTTAAAAAAAACCACAGTGGAAGCAAGAACTTCAGGGTCATAAGCCAAAACAACAAACCAAATGCCCACACTAACTCCTGACAAACAACTAAATAACCTAAACAAATATATATCGGAGTGGTGGTGGTGTAGTGGTCTAAGCACATAAACTGGTAATCTGGTAATCAGAAGGATGCTGGTTTGAGCCCCAGAGCCACCACCATTGTGTCACATCCTATTTAAAAAATATAGTTCATATAAAGTGAATTAACAACTTGTAATTTCAATTTCAAGCAATGGGCTTCATTAAAGAGGCGATCACAAAACGAACCAGGCACCATCCTGCAACAGTAAAAGAACACCATCAAAATGTTGCTGCTTTTTGGCATTAAAAAGTCACAATAAAAGTGATAAATGTCACGACGTGAAAAAAGTCATAACCATCTTGAATTCAGGGATGCAGAACTATCTGAAAAGTGGCTTCTGATTAGGCTATCACCCAATGTCATGTAGATGCTGATTATTGTGCAATACAGGGGTCGGCAACCTATGGCACGCGTGCCAGCATTGGCACATGGAGGGGTAATCATTGGCATGCCAGGAACGGCGAGACAGGAGTCGACTATATTTATATAAATTCCGCACCTGCATTCCAATCTACATCTTGATGTAAATCCTTCCTCATGATTACACAGCATGTTTTCATCAGCTGAATGGGAAGCTAAACACTATTAAAGTTTGACGAGACTCGCGCTGTGTGTGCAAGCCATTCGTGCATCACGAGCTAGCAGCACTTCTCTTTCGATTAATCGCGCGAGTAAATGCGTCCGCTTTGCTTCAGTCAGACTGCGCAGGAATATCACTGCCTACATTCCTTGTTTCATTTGATTCTTTTTGCTCTCAGAACAACATGTAATAAGGAAAACACCACTATTAATCCTTCATCAGCACAGCCATTGACTAGGAAAATAAAAATGGCACTCCATGTCAAAAAGGTTGTCGATCCCTGGTGTAATATCTTGTTGAGTCCAATTTGTGTATTATATAATTTAATGCCTTGCAGATATAACTTTCTAGATAAAATGTTTCATATTTCCGCTTTGAAGTATTTTAATGTTACACTATAAAAATGACAATATACTTTTCTTTCAGTTGATGAAAAACTGCCGTGTCTGCAACACCGGATAATGAGTCTTAAAGCCGAGGCGTCTTACAATTTCTCCGCACGCCGGCCAAATATATGAAATATTATGTATGATTTCCAAAAACGGGACGAACACAGAAAGTGAGGGGGAGCATCCCAATTAATAGTTTCTACGACACAGTTTAAAATAGGCTGGCTTTATAGCAAGTGTTATGTCGGTAGCCAAGTGAGCAGCAATACAGCAGACCCAAAATTAAGGGAAAATTATTTAATTATTCAGCTATTATTGTATGTTGATAAAGGAAACGAAAAGCATTCATATAACGTGATATTATTAACTTACCTCTGTATCTTCTGTTGGAAGTGGCACTAGTCGACATTGAAACTTAAAATGTCCTCGCAAGACCAGTTTTAACCCAACTGGGTGCGTTATACATCCCAATAAACGTTCGAAAAAACCCAACAAAACGACCCAATATGTTTATCCCAACTATTGGGTAAAATAAATAACCCAAAGTTTTTTGGAGTGTACTGTGAACACATTGTACCCGCCTGGAAACTCAGCTCAATATATCATGGCAGAAGCTCTGGAGGTTTAATTATATGGATAAAAAAATATCTGACCCCTTTTATAACACCACTGCATCAAGACAAAAAAAACCCATATGGTTAAAATTAGACTGAAGCTTTGGAATCCTGGATAAAGATCTGTATATTTGTGGAATTTACATACCACCATATGATTCTCCATGTCACAATGATGACATTTTCCATTCTATTTAAAGAGAAATTAGTCAGAATCAGACTCAGGGAAAAATTTTACTATGTGGAGATTTCAATGCTCGAACTGGCTCAGAGCTAGAGACTATATTAATAACTCAGGAGATAAGCATCTGTTCACTCAAACACCTCAAGATTTCTTCAATGCTCTTGCTACAAGACGTAATCAAGATACAGTACTCAACAGAAATGGAAAGGATGTACTGCAACTCTGTCAAACCCTAGGTCTGTATATTCTCAATGGCAGAATCAAAGGAGATTCTTGTGAATGCTTTACTTACAGTTCAGATCTGGGGAACAGTGTAGTAGAGTATGCCATAACAAGCCCCTCCTACTATAATGTATTTACCATCAAAGCTCAATCACCCTTTTCTGACTGCAATCAGATCAATGTTGTCATTAAAAAATATCAAAATAAAAAGCCAACTGATCTGTATGTATCAGCAGGACTTATAGTACTGCTGATCCATATATTTAAGCATTAAATTCAAACGAAATAGCTCCCAATCAAGGAGTTGATTTGACTATTGTGAAATTTGGGAAAATACAGCAAGAAAAGCAAAGTTAAAGAAAACAAAATCAAATGAGTACAAAAGAGACACTGAACAAAAACCTCCCAAAAATGGGTTGACCGTGATTGTAAATCAATTAGGCAACAGCTAATAATGATTTCAAACCAAAAACGCAAAAATCCAGACAACAAGGATTTCTGTTTAGAAAACTCAAAACTTCTTAAACTTCAGGAATACTACTATCAGACCCTGGAGTATATGGAATGGCTTAGGCACTACAAAACCATGTGAACTAGCCATACAAGATGGCAACATATGGAGAGAATATTTTGATAACCTCTATACCCATCAAATTGAGTCATGCATCATAAACAACCAAAAATCCACTAGATTATCGAATAACCCAACTAGAACTATTTGAAAAACTGAAATCCCTTAAATCCAATCAATCCTGCTGTCCTGACAACATCAGAAATGAGATGCTAAAAAGAGCTCCCCTATATTACAGAATGCATTGCTGAAATTCTTAACATGATTCTGATGTCAGGTGTTTTCCCTGATGTGTGGAATAAAGGTCATATCTCTGCAATTTTTAAAAGTGGAGAAAAAACAGATCCCAATAACTTCAGGGGAATCTGTGTAACCAGTAATTTAGGAAATGTATTCTGTTCCATTATCAACTAACGACTTCCATCATTCATTAAAGAGCATAATGTCATCATCAAATCTGAAATTGGTTTCCTTCCTGAACATTGAATCACTGACCATATATTTACACATTAATTAACAAACAAGTACACCAATAGAAAGACGTCAGAATATTTGCATGCTTCATATATTTCAAGAAGGCTTTTCACTACATTTGGTGAGAACCACATTATAGCGACCACGAGTAGGTTACCCCATGTGACTCTACCCTCCCTAGCAACCGAGCCAATGTGGTTGTTTAGGAGTCCTGGCGGGAGTCACTCAGCACGTCCTCGATTTGAACTCACGAATCCAGGGTTGGTAGTCAGCGTCTTTACTCGCTGAGCTACCCAGGCCCCCTAAACATAGACAATTATTACCCCGAATACAGACTAAGTGACCACAAACTGGGCATTGAAATAGGAAGCCATAAAAAGACACGGCAACCTAAAAAAGATCAAACCTGTGTACATCAGGTGAAGTAGAGACAGAAGTACACTCCCTCATACACTGAAAAATACTCACACCTCAGAGATTCATTATATATGAAATTACAACAACTTATCCCTGAGTTTCATTCCCTCAGGGAAAATGACAAACTGAAAATCTTACTAGGTGAAGGACCCACTTCACCTTTAGTGGCTGATCACATTAACCAATGCCACAAACTATGAAATGAGCACATATCAGCACAGTTTCAGCAGTTTAGTTTAGCTAGTGTTATTTATCTATTTACATTTTACTGTATATATTGAGCACAATTACATGTCTTTGTTTCCTTGTTCCTTGTTTAGTTTTGTCTTATTGTTCATGTACATTTTACTGTATTCACTTATTTTTCTTGTAATGCTTTGGCAATATGCACTTTCTGTACGTCATGCCAATAAAGCAATTTGAGTGTGAGCGAGGGCAGCATGTATATACAATAATACATCACTGAACCTAACACCCTCACCCGTAAATGTCAAATCACGGCTTGACAAAAATCACAATCACAAAGGTATAGCTCAGATTTTTATATAAAACAGGATCATATACCATAATATGGCAAATTTTCCAAAAGATGAAGAGGATGACAAAAATAAGGTTAAATGTCCAGAAAGTTACACAGTTACAATGTTCCTTGTAATATAATAGGGCGAAGACAAGGTTCCAAAGCGTCCAGATATGGGGACCAGACTTCGTAAAACTGGCCTGTTTTCCCATGTAAAACATAGGTAAGGCGCTCCAGGGGAATCAACTCAAAAATGATCTTGTGCCATCCTTTAAGGGATGGAGATTTATCACTGATCCAATTGAGTAAAATATTTTTCCTGGCATCAAAGGATAGAATATTATACAATTTCTTATTAGCAGACGAAGTAATGCATCTATTAGGTATACCCAACACCAGTGAGACTGGGTCAAAATCTAACTGAATATTAAAGATCCTTTCCATCTCCCCTAGCACCAGAGACCAATACCTTTGCAGTCTGTTACATGACCACAGACAATGTGTTAAAGTACCTATTTCAATTTTGCATTTTAAACACAGAGGGGTTGAAAAAATGCCTGCAGTTAGGGGAAATATGATTTTTAATTGTATTTCTCTTATTCGTGTACAAACAGATATTTGTTTTTAGCATTAGACCAAATGGCTTCCCATGTTTCATCGTCAGTGTCAGTAGCTAACTCTTCTTCCCATTTACTTTTAATACACTGTGTATCAGCAGAAGAGATTGAGCACACTAAACCATAAATCCTGCCCAGAGACATTTTCCCTGATGATAAAAATAATAACCTTTCAATAGAAGAAATTTCACAATTTCTAACAAGTGTTGTGTTGTTAGTAATATAATGTCTCAATTGGAGGAAACGAAAAAAATCTAATTTGGACAAATGATACTTCTGAGTTAACTCCTCAAATTACATTAATTTATTGTCTGAAAAAATATCCCCGACCTTACTAAGTCCCAAACAACACCATCGTTTAAAACCATCATCCAAAATTCCTGGGGTGAAATCAGGATTGTATAGTATTGGGGTAATGAAAGAAGTCAATTTAAATCTACCTTCAAGCCTACATGCTGATCTCCATGCTTTCAGAGTATTTACTATAATTGGATTATCATATATCTCTTTTATTTTTTGAAAACTTTTAACAAAAAGAAGAGCTCTTAAAGGAAATTGTGAAAAGGAAGATTTGATATCCAACCAAGTAGAGGAAAAATCATTCCTGACCCACTCTGCAATGTATTTCAGATGGGAACTTAACTGATACCTCTTAATATTTGGAAAATCCAACCCCCCATAGAATTTGGCAGATAGAGTACTGACATTTTTAATCTAGGCTAACGTTTACTCCATATAAAGGAAGTTAGCCAGCTATTCAGGCCCTTTAATGTCCTATTTGAGAATTGTATAGGAACCATTCGAATAGGGTATAATAGTTTTGGTAGAACAATCATCTTTACAAGTGCTATCCGACCTAGCCAAGGTACTGGCAAGGAATTCCAGTGTTCTAAGTCTAGCCGTATTTTCTCAAATAAAGGAACAAAATTAGATTTGTACATCTGCTTCAAGGATGAAGAGATAGAAATACCTAGATAAATAAAACCTAGAGGCGACCACTTAAAAGGAAAACAGGGTGTAATATTAGGTATGGAAATGAGAGTACCTAAAGGCATAGCTTCAGATTTAGCTAAATTAATTTTATAACCAGAAAAGGTACTATACTTGTTGATCAACTCGATCAGAGCAGGAACTGACTTCTCGGCCTCAGATAAAAAAAGCAATACATCATCAGCATAAAGCGCAATCTTGTGATGTTTATGTCCTATCTGCAAACCCGAAATAGATGTTGCCGGTCTGATTGCTTCAGCTAGAGGCTCTATGGCCATCGTAAACAAAAGTGGTGACAGGGGGAAACCCTGCATGGTGCCTCTATGTATAGGAAAATAATCAGATCTAAAGCCATTTGTCAATACGGCAGAGCGTGGGTCCGTGTACAGCACTCTAATCCATTGCACAAAATTTTTACCTAGGCCAAATTTTTCCAAAACAAAGAAAAGCTAGGACCACTCAATACGGTCAAACGCCTTCACTGCATCCAAAGAAAGCATTTGCCCATCTATGGATTTCCCTTTAAAGGCATAGATAATTTTTAAAAGGCGTCTTATATTATCAGATGAATTCCTACCCTGTATAAATCCTGTTTGATCGATCCCAATTATTGTAGGAAGAATTTTTTCAAGGCGCATTGCTAAAATTTTAGAAAGCAATTTCTGGTCCACATTCAGTAATGCTATTGGCCTATAAGAAGTACATACATCAGGACTTTTACCTTTCTTTAATATAAGCATGATATTAGCTTCTCTAAGGGTCTTTGGTAATTCTTTAACCACAAACGAATAATTAAACATCTTAAGCAATGGGTCTACAAGCAGCTCTTGAAACTCCTTAAAGAACTCTCTGCAAAACCCATCTGGTCCAGGTGATTTACCATTCTTTAGAACATTAATAGCATTAATAACCTCCTGTCTAGTAATAGGTCCATTGAGGGAGTCTTTTTGTGTAGCTGAAATTGTTGGAAGATTAATCTCAGAAAACCATTCTGAGATGGTCATCTGTTTTCTCAGAAGAATATAGATTCATATAAAAAACTTTATCTATTGATTAAAAATCTATTAATGTTCTTATTATTGTGGAAAATATTATCCTCTGAGACAACAATAGTAGCGATAAACTGAGATGCAGCACGTTGTTTTGCAATATATGCTAGAAATCTCCCAGGTTTGTCTCCATGCTCATAGAACGTCTAGGTTATGTATGTAACCTCCGTTCCCTGATGGAGGGAACGAGACGTTGTGTCAGAGAAGTGACACTAGGGGTCTCTCTTGAGTGCCGATATTCACCTCTGATCTATGAAAAAAGGCCAATGAGAGTTGGCAGCCAGTATTTGCATGTCCCGCCCCCAGACATACGGGTATTTAAGCGGCGCAAATACGGGAGTTCATTCAGGATTTTTCTGAGGAGCCGGAAATGGTCCGGCCACAACAGTGGCTCGGCTCAGCGACGTGGCTCACAACGTCTCGTTCCCTCCATCAGAGAACGGAGGTTACATACGTAACCTAGATGTTCCCCTTCTGTCGCTTTCTCCACGTTGTGTCAGAGAAGCGACACTAGGGGTCCACTTAAAAAGTGCCATGCGCTGAGCTGTGTACGTGAACTGCTGATACAGGAGCGAGCAGGTATTCTTACGTGCAGGACGACCAACTGTATCAGGCTGCACGTACCCTTCCCCAATGCCCCATTCAAGCCATCAGACTCCTTATCGTTACCCTGGAGGGGGGAACAAGGTGATGGCCGCCAACATGGGAACGGGCCAGCCTGGCTGGGCCTCTTTTCTCTCTATGTTTCTCGCAAAGAGCAACTATGGCCGGGGCACTTACTCGCACTGAGGGAAGAAGGTCTTAGCCCTTCTTTCAGGGTGGAGAAGACACTGCGGAGGCCACACCTACCCCGCAGGGGAGGCAAAGTTTTAGTGGCAAATACATCAGATGGCCTAACTTAGGACCTATGTGGAAATAATGGTGCGGTGGTAGACCCAACACCGTAGGGGGGGATAGTGAACAGCAATGCGACCGAGGCAGCTGTAACTGCCTAAGGGAGACATGGGGGTCCGCTCGTGAGGGGACAGTACCGTGGCATTACACACAAGGGGAGTCCGAACAGGAGGCCTTACTTGTGGAGCACATATACCAGTACAGGGTAGCTTGAGGTACCCGTAGTGGCTTGGGTCAGCGAGTTCCTCCGCTGAACTGCGGACCCACGAGGGCTAGGGAGGAGTCAACCAGCGACCCAAAGATGGGATCTCCTGGGAACGGAGGTGCACTATTTTACTTCGGCTGAGGGAAAGGGAACTAGGCGCAAGCGATTCACCTGGTCAGATCGTCAGCGTGCTACCGAGTTCTACGGCCTTGGACCTGAGAAAACACGGGACGATACTGACTCAACTCGGAGATTATAGAATCTCGCAAAAGTGTTAGGTGTTGCCCAGCCCGCTGCACTACAGATGTCTGCTAGGGAGGTGCCCCTGGCCAGTGCCCACGAGGACGTGACACTCCTGATGGAGTGGGCTCGAACCCGCAAGGGGGGCAATGCCTGGGTGTGATAAGCCAATGAAATGGTGTCGACAAACCAGTGTCACCCGAGGCAGATGAAGAGCTGCTCAGAGCGTCTAGTGCTCTGTGTGCGGTCCAGATAGATACGTAAAGCACGTACTGGACACAGCAATGAAAGCGCTTGCAGGTTCACTACCTGATCCCTGAAGGGTGTGGTAGGAACCTTGGGAACATAGCCCGGTCGCGGTCTTAGGATCACGAAAGTGTCTGCCGGACTGAATTCCAGGCAAGTGTCGCTAACAGAGAACGCTTGCAGGTCCCCGACCCTCTTGATGGAGGCGAGCGCGATCAGCAGCGGTCTTGAGAGAGAGGGCCCTGAGTCCAGCTGAGTCTAGCGGCTCGAAGGGGTCTCTGGAGGCCCGTGAGGACGACCGAGAGATCCCAGGAGGGGAACAGGTTAGGCCCGGAGGGAGTCAGCCTCCGGGCACCTTTTAGGAACCTGACAATTAAGTCGTGCTTACCAAGAGACTTGCCGTCTACTGTGTCGTGGTGAGCCGCGATAGCTGCGACATACACCTTGAGGGTGGAGGGGGACAGCCTCCTCTCGAGCCTCTCCTGTAGAAACACGAGCACTGACCTAACCGCGCACTTCTGTGGGTCTTCGGCTCGGGAAGAACACCAGTCTGCGAACAGACGCCACTTTAGGGTGTAAAGATGCCTGGTCGAAGGGGCTCTGGCTTGGTTGATAGTATCTATGACGGTCGGTGGTAGGCCGGCTAGATCTTTCACGTCCCATCCAGGGGCCAGAGCGTGCCCCATCCCTGAGAAAGAAGATCCTTCCTCAGGGGGATTCGCCAGGGAGGGGCTGTTGTGAGGAGCGTGAGATCCGAGAACCAAGTCCGGGTGGGCCAGTAGGGGGCTACCAGAGTGACTTGCTCCTTGTCCTCCCTGACCTTGCATAGCACCTGTGCAAGAAGGCTCACTGGGGGAAAAGCGTACGCGCAGCCCCTCGGGCCAGCTGTGAGCCAGAGCATCTGCCCCGAGGGGAGCCTCTGTCAGGGCATACCAGAGCGGGCAGTGGGAGGTTTCCTGGGAGGCAAACAGGTCTACCTGGGCCTTGCCGAACCTGTCCCAAATCAGCTGAACCGACTGGGGGTGGAGCCTCCACTCTCCGCCGGGCAAGCTCTGCCTTGACAGCGTGTCCGCTACCGCATTGAGGTTGCCAGGGATGTGAGTGGTGCGCAGTGACTTGAGTCGCTGCTGGCTCCAAAGGAGGAGATGACGGGCGAGCTGTGACATGTGATGGAGGGCGCGTATTACATCTTGGCAGTTTATGTAGGCTACCACCGTGGTGCTGTCTGTCCTGACTAGGACGTGCTTGCCCCGAATTAACGGGAAAAACCTCTTCAGGGCAAGAAAAACAGCCAGCAGCTCTAGGCAGTTGATGTGCCAAAGCAGCGGGCCTCGGTTCCACCGGGAAACCAGCATTGCACACGGCGCCCCAACCCAGTTTGGAGTCGTAACCAGAACGCGTCGGGACACCTGCTGCAAGGGTACTCCTGCCCTTAGAAAGCAGAAGTCTATCCAGGGTTTGAAGGCTTGGCGGCAGGTAGTGGTAACTTTTACGTTGTGCGTGCCGTGGTGCCATGCTCGTCTCGGGACTCGAGTCTGGAGCCAGTGCTGAAGTGGTCTCATATGCATCAACCCCAGCGGCGGCCGTGGAGGATGCCATATGCCCCAGGAGCTGTTGGAAATGTTTTAGAAGGACCATGGCGCCTGGCTTGAAGGAAGCGAGGCATTTCAGCACTGACTGAGCACGCTCGTTGGAGAGACGTGCTGTCATTGAGACTGAGTCTAACTCCAAACCGAGAAAAGAGATGCTCTGGACCGGGGTGAGCTTGCTCTTCTCTCAGTTGACCTGAAACCCCAAACGGCCGAGGTGCTTGAGCACCTGGTCTCTGTGTGCGCATTGTAACTCTCGCGTGGAGGCCAGAATGAGCCAGTCGTCGAGGTAATTGAGTATGCGTATGCCAGCTCCTCTGCGCGGGGCAAGAGCCGCCTCTGCGACTTTCGTGAAGACGCGAGGGGACAGAGACAGGCCGAAGGGGAGTACTTTGTACTGATACGCCTGGCTGTCGAACGCGAACCGCAGAAAGGGTCGATGTCAAGGGAGAATCGAGACGTGGAAGTACGCGTCCTTCAGGTCTATCGCTGCGAACCAATCTAGATGCCGGACGCCAGATAGAATTTGTTTCTGGGTGAGCATTTTGAACGGGAGTTTGGACAAAGTCCGATTGAAAACTCGCAGGTCCAAGATCGGTCGTAAGCCGCCGCCTTTCTTGGGTACAACAAAGTAAGGGCTGTAGAAACCCTTCTTCATTTCGGTTGGAGGGACAGGCTCTATCGCGTCCTTGATTAGAAGGGAGGCGATTTCTTCTGCGCAGGGACTGAGCGTGTTTGTCGCGCACTGCGGAAAAATGAACGCCCACGAAGGAGGCGGAGACCTGGCAAACAGAATTGCGTAACCGAGTCGAATGGTCCGGTGCAGCCATCGCGACGGGTTGGGCAGTGAAAGCCACGCCTCTAAGCTCCGTGCTAGGGGCACCAAGGGGACGAGTATTTTGGACGTACCCGGCGGGGCTTCGCAGCGGTGCGGAACAGGTTCTGGTGCTGAGAACAAACTCAAAGCACTTACCTTGCTCCGCGCACCCGTCAGGGGGCGGGTTCATGACTGCGGAGGAGGTCCTCTGGACTCGTCTGAACCGGCCGGCCGGGGAACAGTCTTGGGGCTGAAGGCGGGGATGCCGCGTCCAGGAAGCCGGGACTGTTGAGGCCTGAAAGCAGAGTGCCGTGAGAACGGCATTTGCAGGCCACATGACCCAGAGGTAAAGGAAATAGCTCTTTTATTGAGAATTTGGGTACCGCAGCCCCTGTTGAGGGGTGCGGCAAATGAAAAAACAAAAGATTCTCCTCCCGGCCCTCCACCGGGGGACTAAACACCTCCGGCGCTAACTTCTTGAACTCTGGGTCCGTTGTCTCAGGAGCGCCTGGGAGCCTTCCGGGTCCTCGATGGGGTCCGTGAGACAGGGGGCGTACGCTTCCCGCGGTTTGCTCGACGCCGGGGCTGAGAGCTGGGCCCGGGTTGAGGCAGAACAGAAGGTCTTCTGGCCGCGGGAGGACGCCCTCAGCGAGCAGACGGGGCCTGGGCCGTGGCGGCAGGCTTGCGGCGAGGCATGATGTGGGAAATGGCCTCCGTCTGCTTCTTCACCATGGAGAACTGCTGGGCGAAGTCCTCGACGGTGTCACCGAAGAGGCCAAACTGGGAGACAGGGGCATTGAGAAAGCGAGTCTTGTCAGCTTCACGCATCTCGACCAAGTTCAGCCATTGCTGGCGTTCCTGGACCACCAGCGTGGCTATCGCCTGCCCGAGCGCCTGCGCTGTGACCTTCATCGCTCTCAGTGCGAGGTCGGTCGCTGAGAGCAGTTCCTGCAGCGTGTCGGGATCAGGGCCACCCCTGTGCATGTTTCACAGTGCCTTGGCTTGGTGGACCTACAGGAGAGCCATGGCATGCAGGGCGGAAGTGGCGCATGCAGTGGGGCTGTAGGCCTTTGCGGTCAGCGAGGATGTTGCTCTACAGGTCCGGGAAGGGAGTACAGCGCGGCCCCGCCAGGTGGTAGGGCTTCCGGGGCATAGATGGAGCGCAACAGCCCTATCCACCTGGGAATCGCCATGTACCCGTGGTGCGTTCCGCCGTCGAGGGCGAATGAGCAGGTGGCGGTGCGACGAGTGGAGAGGGGTGCTCTCCACGAAGACGTCAGCTCATCATGCACCTCCGGGAAGAACGGGACCGGGGGGGGCGAGGCTGTGAGCGGCGCCCGGCACCCAGGAACCAGTCGTCCAGCCGTGATGGTTGTGGGGAGGATGGCAGGTTCCAGTCCAAGCCCACGCTGTTGGCTGCTCGGGAAAGCATATCGGACATCTGTGCGTCGGCCTCTTCCTGGGCATCTAGCCCCGAAGGCGGCAGCCCAGAGGAGTCCTCAGCATCAGAGACCATGCCCTCCGATGCCGCGGCGAACTCGTCTGCTTCCATCGCAAGAGGGTAGGTAGACTGGCTGTAAGGCGAGTCGCCGCCACCTCGAGCGGGGACGGGAGTCAACGAGCGTGTCGGGGTGCGGGTGGTCCGAGGCGGCGTACCCGGCGGAGCTGCACCCGCTACCATCCCCAAATCGCCTCCATCGCCAGCCGTATCGTCCTCAATCCCGTGGGAAGAAGGAGTGACGCAGGGGGCGGCTGGAGTGGCTTGCTTATGGTTGTAAGCAAGCCACGACCACGGCGTTGTCGTGGTCATGTTCTCGCAGTGAGAACATGAACCATCCACAAACGCAGCCTCGGTGTGATCGCTACCCAGAGACACGAGACAACACCTGTGGCCGCCGGAAGCGGAGAGTACTCTGCCGCATCCAGGAACAACACAGGGGCGGAAAGGCATCTTTAAAAAGACGCGTCCTTAAAAGGACGTTCAACGCCGCTGTGTTTTGCTCTTTTAGAGGAAATTACTCTTTTGAATAAAATCACTCTTTTATGAAAGAAAAGGACTCGTGAGAGTTCTTTCTAATCTGCACTGTCGAAGTGCTCAGGGGCAGGAAATGCACAGCCGTGCAAACAGGAGAAAGCCGCTGTTGTGCGCTGTAGAGTCCAACAGCATGCAGCAGAGGAATGACAGGAACTCGGTGTGTAACATGCAGCAATTGCAGACACGACCATCGGCTCCGAAGAAATTTTCTGAATGAACTCCCGTATTTGCCGCTTAAATACCCGTATGTCCGGGGGCGGGACATGCAAATACCGGCTGCCAACTCTCATTGGCCTTTTTTCATAGATCAGAGGTGAATATCGGCGCTCAAGAGCGACCCCTACGTGGAGAGAGCGACAGAAGGGGAATCTTTGTTTTGAGTATCTTTATTTTCTTCTCTGCTTCCACAGTATAAAGATGCTCTAACTGCCTGTAACTCTTTCAATAAGTCTGCTGATGGAGATCTGTTATATTTTTTTTCCTTAACCAATAATGGAGCCTCCAAAGCCCTGTGATTCATGTCAGCGTGGAAGATGCTGACGCTACAGCAACGGATGGTCCCAGTGGATTAACATCGTTGACAGGCTCTCCAAAATGCAGTCATGTTGTCAAAAACGGTCGACGTCAAGCCCGAGAGAACAACGATGCTGAAGTTAGCTTCAGATTATGCACTGGACAACCCGGGCAGAGAAAGAAAATAGGTAATGTCAAACCTATTATTGGAACTGGAACTGTCGCAATATCAGAGTGGTCAAGACTACGCTGGTGAGTGTTTTTGCTTCCAAGTTTTCACCAGATCTAGACGCTGAAACTTTGTCTGGTTATCTCAAGGAAAAACTGGGACGGGAGGTTGTCTGCCAGAGGATTGACACTGTGCACCGTAGGTGTGGTTCATTCAGTTACTGCTGAATGTGATGAGGTTAACGAAATGTATGATCCGGAACTCTGGCCAGAAGGGGCATTAGTTCAGCGATATTATGAGCCGCGCAGGGCTGGAGTTATCGGCTCAAACATTGCACCCGCTGTGGGGAGATTGATTGAACGTGCTGGTGCCACGGGCACTCATTAAGTCCTGGTAAATGGACATTCGGATTGTGTTGTACAACTGTCGTGGCCTGCGGTTGGGGCAGAACGCAGGAGATAAAGCACGCCGCCTAGTTGTTGACAACCTTTTGGAGAATTGTGATATACTCTGTTTGCAAGAGACATTTTTAGCAAAGCAAAACTTGGAATGTTTAAACTCTCTCAATAATGATTTTTATGGGGCTGGGGAGTCTACAATTGACCTTGGCATGGGTATAATCAGGGGAAGGATATCAGGGGGCGTGGCTGTCCTATGGAATAAGAAGCTAGACTCAATAATAAATGTGGTTAGGCTTGATGCAGATTGGTGTATAGCCCTGCGTTTTTTCTGCAATAACAAGGAGTTTTTTTTTATTAAATGTGTATACACCATATGAAAGCTGTCAGAATGAGGATGAATATTTGAATAGGCTTGCCTTCATTAGTTCCTTTATTCAAAACAGTAATACCTCTTGCGTTTATGTCATTGGAGATATGAATGCCGATATTTCGGATGAGAAGTCACTATTTGGTAAACATATAATTCAGTTCTGTGAAGATAATAATCTTATATTGTCAAGCAGAGAATTGTTGCCCACAGACAGTTATACTTACATTAGCGAGGCCTGGCACACTACATCATGGCTAGACCACTGTATCAGTACAGCTGATGCACATGCCTCAATGGGGAATATGAGCATTTTGTATGGGATAATAACGTGTGATCATATACCTCTTGCTATGGTGATAAATGCTGAACACATACCGGAGCTATCTGGATGTGGAAATGGTGTTAATACAACAGTATTACACTGGTCAACACTCAAAAAGGAAGACATTTCTGCATACTATGCACATACAGACAAGTCATTAGGTAATATCCAACTACCCCTAGGTGCAATCCTGTGTAGGGATATTAACTGTGAGGATGTGAATCATAGGAGAGATATATGCTCCATGTATGCTGACATAGTTCATGCTCTGTATGAAGGCAGTAAGCCCTACTATAAACATAAAAATAAGAACCATAACAATAAGCCTGGCTGGAAGGAGTTTGTGGCTGGATATCATATGGAGGCACGGGATGTCACTAAATCATGGGCTATTGCTGGTAGACCTCGACAAGGTCCTGTGTTTGAACATAAAAAGCTCACTAATGCAAGATATAAGTATGCCATTCGTTTTATATGTAAAAATGAGCAGGCTATGAGGGCTGATTCCATGGCAAATAAGCTCATAGGTAACAATGTTAATGACTTTTGGAAAGAAGTGAGAGTTCTTAATAACTGCAAAACATCTTTACCCTGCACTGTTGAAGGTATCTCCGGCCCAGACAAAATTGCAGAGTTATGGCGACAGCACTATAGTACCTTATTTAACTGTATTCACGCCGATTTGTATAAAGTAGAACACATTGAGAGTAATACTTCGTTGGAATCAATGGTGATTATGTCACATGAGGTACACCAAGCCATACATAAGCTTTCTGATAACAAAGCTAGTGGATTGGATTGTATTTCTGTTGAACATCTTAAAAATGCCAGTATAAGAATAGCTCCTTTGCTTGCCATTTGCTTTTCTGTTTTTATGATACACGGTGTATTGCCAGACTCAATGTTGGCTGTTCTATTAGTTCCAGTAATTAAGGACAAAGCTGGGAAGGTAGGTAGTTTAGATATCTACAGGCCTATAGCTTTAGCGAGCATATTATCAAAGGTGCTAGAAAGAATTCTGTTGGACAGATTAAATGAATTTATTAACACCACAGATAACCAGTTTGGGTTTAAAGCTAAACATGGCACTGACTTGTGTATATATGCTCTGAAGGAAATTGTGAACAAATATAGAGATAAAAACTCATCAGTTCTTGTGTGTTTTATTGATGCTTCTAAAGCATTTGATCGTATAAATCATGGTAAATTGTTTAACAAATTAAGGCAAAGAGGGGTGCCCAAGTATATTGTGAGAATTTTGGCTTACTGGTATGCCCACCAGACTATGCAAGTGAAATGGGGCAATAGTGTCTCAGCTTTATTTGGGGTTGGCAACGGAGTCAGACAAGGGGGTATTTTGTCACCTACTCTCTTTAATCTCTATATGGATGATCTGTCTAGGCAGTTGAGGGCCTGTAATACTGGGTGCATGATTGGTAATTCAATAGTGAACCATATGATGTATGCAGATGACCTTGTGATTTTTAGTCCAACTAGTGCTGGATTACAGCAGCTGCTTAAAATTTGTTCGGCATATGGTGTGGAACATGATATCAAATATAACGCCAATAAGAGTGTCGTCATGATCTGTAGAACTAAAGAGGATAAATGTTTGAACTACCCTGATTTTAAATTGGCTAACAATCAGCTTAGTGTCTGTGATAAGGTGAAATACCTTGGTCATTTTATCACTGATAGAATGACAGATGAAGATATCTACAGGCAATGTCGCATGATGTACGCACAAGCCAATATTGTCTTACGTAAATTTAGGGCATGTACAGTTGGTGTAAAGATATTTCTTTTTAAAGCATATTGCACACCGTTCTATACTGCTCACTTGTGGTCAAATTATAGAAAGACAAGTCTTTTAAAATTTAAAGTAGCATATAATGACATAATGAGAATGTTACTCACAAAACCAAGATGGTGTAGTGCAAGTGAGATGTTTGTGGCTGCAAGAGTGAGGACCTTTCATGCTGTTTTAAGAAACCTAATGTTTAAATTCATGTGCCGGCTTAATGGGTCACAAAATGAAATAATAATGGGCTTAACATATATATATACATATATATATTTAAACAAAGATAAACAAAAGATAAACAATTACAAAGATAAATGTTATATTGTAACGTTTGAATAACGAGGCTGACGAGGAGATGCAGATCCAAACGCAGTTTGAGTTTATTTAATCAGAAAACACAAAATGAACAAAAGAACAACCCACGATGGGGAAAAGAAACAAACTAGTTAAGGTAACCACGGTAGAGACAAACAGGGAACAAGGGAGAGAAGCACACATCAGGCTAACATCAAACAACGATCGACAAAGACTGAACAAAGACACGGGGTATAAATACACAAACATGGGAAAAGGGGCCAATGAAAGAACAGAACTCAAACAAGATAACAAGGTGATTAACAGAAACCAAAGGCAAATTAACAAGGGCAGGTGTAAACAATGAACAGTGAACACGAACGCTAACAGAGGACTGTGGAGTTAAATAAGGGACTAAAGTGAAAACTAAGAAATACCAAAAGTGACAAAATTACAAACAAAGGGCAACAGAGGGACAAGACAGGGTAACCGTTACATAGCCCCCCCCTTAAGGATCGGATACCAGACGATCCTTAATAACACACAACAAAAGACAAAAATCCATAAGAACAACATGAGGGCACCAGGGGCAAACCGACAGTCCAAGTGGGCACATGGGCAGACAGGCAGACCAGGGGGGAACACTGGGCAGGCAGGAAGTCCGGGGGCAGACAGGCAGACCAGGGGGGGCACAAGAACAAGGAGGCAGTCCAAGGGGCACAGAGGGCAGACAGGAAGTCCGGGGGGGGCCACGAGGGGAAATGAGACAGTCCACGGGGGCACAAAGGGAGATGCGACAGTCCACGGGGGGCACAAGGGACAACCAGGCAGTCCATGGGGGCACAAAGGGACAGGTTTAGGAGGCCGGGGTGGTATCGACCAGGCAGGGTCAGGTTTCAGTGGTCTGGGAGCTGGCCACAGGGTAAGGACAGGTTTGGGGGACCAGGGAGGAGGCCAATGGACAGGGACTGGGTCAGGAGGCCTGGGTGGAGGCCACCGGACAGGGACTGGGTCAGGAGGCCTGGGAAGAGGCCACGGGACTGGGACTGGGTCAGGAGGTCTGGGAAGAGGCCACAGGACAGAGGCTGGCAGAGCCGTGTGAGGCGGAGCCAAGGAGGACTTCGGAGGCGGAGCCATAGAAGACTTAGGAGGCGGCGCCAAAGGAGGCTTAGGCAGGGCCATGGCAGACTCAGGTGGTAAGGCCTTGGGCAGGTCAGGAGGCGGAACAGTGTTGGGCGGAGCCAAGGGAGGCGATGGTGTAGAAGGCTCAGAAGGCGGAGCCACTGGAGGTGGAGCCGAAGGTGGCGAGGGCGAAGAAGGCTCTGAAGACGGAGCCAATGGAGGCTTCGGGGGCGGAGCCGGGAGAGGCTCGGGAGGCGGAGCCGAGGTAGGCGGCACCGTGGGAGGCTCTAGGAGCGGAGACCAGGAAGACTCTGGAGTCTCTGGGGGTAGAGACGTAGGAGGCTCTGAGGGTGGAGCCGCCAAAGGCTTGAGTGGCGGTGCCGGAGGAGGCTCGGGAGGCGGAGCCATAGGAGGCTCTGAGGGCGGAGCCGTCGAAGGCTTGAGTGGCTCGAGCGGCGGAGCCGTAGGAGGCTCGGGTGGCGGAGCCATAGGAGGCTCGGGAGGCTCTGAGGGCGGGGCCGTCGAAGGCTTGAGTGGCTCGAGAGGTGGAGCCGTAGGAGGCTCAAGAGGCTCTGGGGGCGGAGCCGTCAAAGGCTTGAGTGGATCGAGAGGCGGAGCAATCGGAGGCTCTGGAGGCGGAGCCGTAGAAGGCTCTGGGGGTGGAACCGCAGGAGGCCCCATAGGCGGAGCTGCAGGAGGCTCGAGAGGCTCTGGGGGCGGAGCCGTAGGAGGCTCAAGAGGCTCTGGGGGTGGAGCCGTAGGAGGCTCGGGGGGCGGAGCCCTGGAAGGCTTGAGAGGCTTGAGGGGCGGAGCCCTGGCAGGCTCGAGAGGTTCAGGAGGCAGAGCCCTGGAAGGCTCGAGAGGCTTGAGGGGCGGAGCCCTGGCAGGCTCGAGAGGCTTGAGGGGCGGAGCCCAGGCAGGCTTGAGAGGCGGAGTTCTGGGGAGCTCAGGGGGCGGAGCTCTGGAAAGCTTGGGAGACTTGAGGGGCGGAGCCCTGGAAGGCTCGAGGGGCTTGAGAGGCGGAGCTCTGGGAAGCTCGGAGAGCGGAGCTCTGGAAAGCTCGAGGCTTGAGAGGCGCAGCCCTGGAAGGCTCGAGAGGCTTGAGAGGCGGAGCTCTGGAAAGCTCGGATGGCTGAGCTCTGGAAAGCTCGGGAAACTCGGATGGCTGAGCTCTGGAAAGCTCGGGAAACTCGGATGGCTGAGCTCTGGAAAGCTCGGGAAACTCGGATGGCTGAGCTCTGGAAAGCTCGGGAAACTCGGATGGCTGAGCTCTGGAAAGCTCGGGAGGAGGAGCCCTGGAAGACCCGAGAGGTGCTGGCTCTAGGATGGGCACGACCACTGGCGCTGGCTCTTGGACGGTCGAGGCCGGCAGGCGCTGGCTCAGGGACGGTCGAGGCCGGCAGGCGCTGGCTCAGGGACGGTCGAGGCCGGCAGGCGCTGGCTCAGGGACGGTCGAGGCCGGCAGGCGCTGGCTCAGGGACGGTCGAGGCCGGCAGGCGCTGGCTCAGGGACGGTCGAGGCGCAGGCTGGCTCAGGGCGGTCGAGCGCAGGCTGGCTCAGGGACGGTCGAGGCCGCAGGCGCTGGCTCAGGGACGGTCGAGGCCGGCAGGCGCTGGCTCAGGGACGGTCGAGGCCGGCAGGCGCTGGCTCAGGGACGGTCGAGGCCGGCAGGCGCTGGCTCAGGGACGGTTGGGCGCTGAGGGCAGAGCCAAGGGGGGTTCAGAGCATGGGGCTGTGGCAGGCGGTGGCTGGAGTGCAGAGACCTCTCCCTTTCTCCTCTTCCTCCGGGCTGATGCGACTGGTTCGCTCACCGGGGCAGGCGTGGGCTCTGGCTCGCAGACCGGGGCAGGCGTGGGCCGGGAGGCGGAAGCCTGTCTTCTCCTCCTCCTCCGGGCAGACGAAGAGGACCGCGCTGGCTCGTTGACTGGCGTGAAAGGACAAACCACGGGTGAATGGAGGGTCAATACTGCGGGAGGCGCTACGGGGTTCTCCTCGAGGATGTCCACTGTTAAGGGAGAACCGCAGATCTGTAGGGTCTCCTCAACGAACGCGCGGAGCGTCCAGTCGCGCGTTGGCGGTGGCAGCCGCTCCTTCAGCCCGTCACTCAGGTTGCCTCGGAAGAAGACCACCAGGGAGAAATTAGGGAAGTCTGAAACGTTTGCCAGAACCAGAAAGTCGTGGATGTGATCTTCTATAGGTCGGTCCCCTTGCTTCAGGCTGAGCAGTTCATAGTTCGCCCGAAAAACTGCTGGATCCATTGTGCGGTTCGATCGTTCTGTAACGTTTGAATAACGAGGCTGACGAGGAGATGCGGATCCAAACGCAGTTTGAGTTTATTTAATCAGAAAACACAAAATGAACAAAAGAACAACCCACGATGGGGAAAAGAAACATACTAGTTAAGGTAACCACGGTAGAGACAAACAGGGAACAAGGGAGAGAAGCACACATCAGGCTAACATCAAACAACGATCGACAAAGACTGAACAAAGACACGGGGTATAAATACACAAACATGGGAAAAGGGGCCAATGAAAGAACAGAACTCAAACAAGATAACAAGGTGATTAACAGAAACCAAAGGCAAATTAACAAGGGCAGGTGTAAACAATGAACAGTGAACACGAACGCTAACAGAGGACTGTGGAGTTAAATAAGGGACTAAAGTGAAAACTAAGAAATACCAAAAGTGACAAAATTACAAACAAAGGGCAACAGAGGGACAAGACAGGGTAACCGTTACATATATAGGCACAGTGATTTAATTTCAGGAAGGTCTACTAACATTACTGTTCAGGTGTTGTCTAAAAAGAAATATAATGAAGTAATCAATTGTAAAATAACACTGCATAGTTTATCATAGATAGATTAATGCAGAAGTTATTCATTCAAGAGCTGTAAGTGATTTTCTCTTTGCCTTTTGTTGTTTGAGTCGCAGTAATGGCTCAATCGTCAGCATGTTTATTAGACTGATTCCCCTTTAAGACCGAGTCTAATAGGCTCTTGATGCACCATATTTTCTCCCAACTATTTCCATAACTACGTCCATTTAAGACATAAACTGTGTTTAAGTGAATCTCCAAGCCGGTCGTTTTGACATATTTTTGTGTATAGTTGATCGTTTAGACGCGCACATGAAACCCAAAGTAGCCTATACTTTGCTTGTCTCGTTGCGGTGTGTTTCGGAGTGCGCGCCGCCTTGGGAACGGTATCTCTTGCGCTCTTTTATTATTAAACGCGTCCGCAATTTAGCAACAGTAGCTAGACTGCATTTTACAACAATCACCGATCGTGCTGATTCTGACGTTAAGTTTGAGTTTTAGGGAGGAATGTCAGTGCACCGCTGTGAAGGGAAGGAACTTCTGCTAGACATAATGCAGCTTATGTATAAATATTATTTTTATAATCTTTGGAAGGCGAAATCTAAAATAAAATCAGACTAATATCACTGATCTAAACCAGGCTATGTTTGAATGTTTAGTTCTGTCCTCCGTCGTCACTCATTAAGCAGGGCTCGTGTTGTGCTCGCTGTGGCACCGCTTGAGTGAGATCTCTCTCTCTCTCTGACTGCGAATAGCTAAATTGCATCACAGACAAATGGTTTCATATTATTATACATAGAAATGGCTGGCTAGATAAAATAACTTTCTCTTTATAGCAATAATAAATGTATTTTCTTAATTTCTCCAGTACCGACAGCAGAACCGATAACGTCCGAGCTTACCAAAGCCAGTCCTTCAATAGCATATAGTGCGTTGGTATCTTTTTTATTACTTATTTCTCTGCATTGAGTGACAACCCTCTCAAATATAAGACACACAAACAGAACAAATAAAAGTCTCAGATTCACTCTCTGTAATTGCAAAATTCTTGCTTGACATGATAGCAACCCTTCTTCTGTGATAATGCAACTTCAACTACGCTATCAATATCCAAAGTAGCCGAACGTCATATCGCGTTTGTCACGTTTTTTCTTGAAGTTGGCAGTAACATATCAAAAGTTTTTAATTAAATATGAAGAAGTTATACAGATTTAATCCTTACCATTTTCCCCAAGGAACTTAGCTCCTTCCTTAGGCACTGGATGAGGTCTGCTCACTCAGCTGGAAAATGACTCTAGGGGCAGGGTGCGTCGAACACGTGTTCCACAACAACACTAGGCTGCCGACAGATGTGCCTGCCTAATAATCGGCTTGATATACTTGGATATTGGATTAATCGGTCGACCTCTCATCTTTAATACAGTTCACAAATTTTAATGGCAAATTACGTTTAATGAGAATGGCAACACCTCTACTTCTAGATGTAAAAGAAGAAAATTATTCCTGCCCAAAACCACCCTGTTGTAATTTTAGATGTTCTGCATCACCCAGATGAGTCTCTTGTAAAAGAGCAATTTCGATATTTCCTTTTTTTTTTTAAAAAAAGCAAGTATCTTTCTCCGTTTTATAGGATTATGGATACCTCGAATATTCCAAGTGCAAATCCTAAGCACTCTAGACATTCAATATTGTACAGGCAATCAGTGCAAACATAATACAGATGATTTTAGAGTATATTCCTGTAATGAAACCCTTAGGGAAACTGAGCTTCAAACAAAAATTAAATAAAATCAAAACAGAACACAGAAAACTATTCAAGGGAACAAACCTGCCAAACATGCAGGAAGAACTGTTCTTACTCTTTTCTTCTGCAGGCAACTGCCTACCCCCCCAAACACCACTCACATCTCTGAACATAGGGTAAACACAAACATCACCATGCTCTCAGCAACATGATACATCATCACTCAGCATGTTATTTTGTTGAAATACCACATAACTGTCCAAGCTGTCAACGAACGCAGGCACGTCACCTGAAGAGGCAAATCGCTTCACTGTCCCGTTGATGGTCAGCCTCAGAGTTGCAGGATACAGCAGGGCATACTCAATCTTCATCTTCAGCAGTCGCCGTTTGATATCATCGAAAGCCTTGCGTTTCTTTATCTCCATCGCAGAGTAATCGCTGAAGAATGAAATCCTCGTTCCTGCGTCAGTGCTCCTTTCGGAATCCATGCCAACACGACGAGCTGCGTCTAACACTCGCTGTTTGTCCAGAAAGTTATGAAACTTTATGATTACAGGTCTGGGTCTCTTCTTAGGTCCTGGTAATGGCGCTAAAGAACGATGAGCACGATCAAGCTTTATCCGTCCAGCCTTCATTGCAATCTTTAAGTAATCGGGCAACCACTTTTCAAAGAAGTGCACTGGATCACTTCCTTCCGCGCCCTCTTGAAGACTGACAAGACGCAAATTACACCTGCACCCGCGATTCTCCAGATCGTCGATGTGCGCTGACATATTTGCGCTGACATATTTGGCAGTTTTCACATGTGCTCTAAACTTCTGTCTTTTAAGCTTCAGGTACCAACTCATAAGCCAGTAACAGCAGTTGTAAGAGCATCATAATCCAGACTCTCTTCAATTGGCAAAGCAAAACACACTTTTTGAGCTTTATCTACCGGCTTGGACTGCAGTAGCAGCGCCAACATGATTTTGGGCCAGTTAAGGGTTCTTGCGACGCTCAAATGCTGTAAAGAATCTACCTCTGATTTTCAGAAGAGAGGCACCAAATTAATATACTTGCTTGCATCAAATGCAGCACCACCAACTACTGGGATGGAAACACAAATGGGAGTGTGTATAGGATCAGCAGGAGACTGGACAGAGGGAGCAGAGTCAGACCTGTTAAGGCTGTGCAATATCACAACTCTTTCAGTCTCAAGCTCTAGCTGCACAACTGCTGTAGCTTGTTCTCATGCTCTTGCCTCTTTATCTGCAATTCAAATTCCTTTAACCTGATTGCCAACACTGGATCGTCGTGAGCTGCAGGAGAACTCTTCTCAGAGGAAGGCTTTGTGTTGGTCACCAAACGTCCTCTGACTCATCAAGCAAGCAAACAACAGCACACTTCAACAAACACTCTTAGCACAACAAGGTTTCAATATAACAATGACAATAACAGTAAATCGTGAGTGCAACAGAGCTCCCCTGGTAGGTGCGGTGGTCTCTTTTATATACAAGTATCTTGGGCAACACTAATCACAGGTGGAGATCAATTCTGGTTGGTCCAATCCGGTGAAAGGTGGATACAGTTGAAAAAGAGAGAAGGAGCGAGAGAGAACACAGGGACACTAAAAGGACAATACAGCAACATGTATACAGTACAATAATATGCCACTGGATGTAACAGCCATAATTTCACCATGGTATTTTGCAATAAAATCAAAGCAACCAAATTATGAAACATGGTTACTATATTCACATCATATTACTCTAGTCAAACTATGGTTAATTGCATAAAACTATAGCTTCAGCCAAAAAACGTGGTTACAACAAGATTACTATAGTAAAACCATGCATGGTTAATTTACCTGGATCAAATATTTCTCTCAACTATCAGTGGTTGGCACTGTCACCTCACCTGGGTCCTGGTTTCGAGGCCTGGCTCAACTAGGGCCTTTCTGTGTGGAGTTTGCATGTTCTCCCTGTGTTTGCGTGGGTTTCCTCCGGGTGTTCTGGTTTGCCCCACAAGTCCAAAGACATGCAGGTTAAGTGAACTGGAGACTTTAAATTGCCCGTATGTGTGAGAATGAGAGTTCCCCAGCCACTGGGGGTTGCGTCAGGAAGGGCATCTGGTGTAAAATTTGTGCCAAATCAAATATATATATGTGGACAATCACAAAGCGGACCCTGCAGCTACACGGGACAAACACTAGGAAAGAGAGAGAGTGTTAAAGGAAACATTAAGGGTGGAGACAGGAAACATGATGGGAAAAAATTTAACAAAAGGGGAATCGAACCCTGGTCCGTCCATATGAAAAATACACATGCATTTCTTCTTTACACTACACCATTTCAGCAACTCTTGTGGTTGCAGTTTGCCTCCAATCTCTGTGTTTCCACCAGACTTGAGAGCAAATTGCTGCAAAATTTTTAAATAAAAGTTTTTTTTAAAGCAAAAGTTTTAAATAATACCAAGCCATAGAAAGGATTTTTTTTTTTATCAAATTGTTTATTATGCTTCCAAGAGTGTTGGTTATTCATGTTTTTAAGACATTACAGCTAATTCTCAGTAAAGCTTTAAATGCAGAAATAAAAAACTATACAAATAAAAATTATTTGACTTGATTTGAATTATATTACAATGGTTTTTTTTTTGTTTGTTGTTTTTTTACTTGTGCAACCAAATCTCAATGTTCTCTCTTTGCACTATCAAACAAACAAGTGATGACCAGCTGAAATTATTTTACTATTCAGAAATTACCATGATTTATTCTGATTCAAAGTAATGATCACCATCATCCAATCACTGCCAACCATGTTAAAATAAAATTATGCATTATAAATTATATATAATGAATCAATGTACTAATTATCATTGTCTGATGTCTGCCAAACATGTTGAGTGATCCAAACATCATCTGCAGCCTAAAACTGAACTTTTGGTCGGATGTTAGGAGTGAACGCACTTGGCTGCATAGGAAAGCTATAGAATGCTCCCTTGCTCCCTATTTAGCGAATGCCTAAACCTCCAGTGTGCTATCTGTCTGCACTGGTTTCAGAACAGTTCAAAATACACCGTATATGTATCCTAACTCCATATAAAGCATCTGAATGCAACATTTTTCAAATTTTAGATAAACAAATTGATTCTCAATGTGAAAATGCACAGTGAATATAGGATTTATTAGGGAAAAATAGCCCTATAATACATGTCAGTGGTCATTGTGTTTAATGGCATGCTGTTTCATGATAAATCACTCTAATTGGCTTGTCAGATTAAATTAGAGACTCTATGAAACTAGAGATTCTTTTCAATGTAAAAACGTAATATGCTTTCTTATAAGATGCAGTTTTGTTGACTTTTCTCCAAAGACAAACTCTGCTGAGATCGGACCATGTTGTTTTGACCCATGACTCCTTGAGTCAAATGTTTAACCCTTTACTGACTATGATCAGCCTGTTTAAAATAAATTAAAGCTACACTATGTAAGATTTTCTTGGTTACAATTATCAAAAGTTAATTATTTATTAAGTACATAAAAAGTCAGAACCCTGTCCTTGTCTTGCCCCGATTCACTATGTTAACCCTACTATAATGATTATTATTTAGAGCTGTCAGGTCAGATTTGATGCAAAATCTTAGGCATAGATTCTTAAGCATGTCCGTAAGTACAGAAAGAAGGTCCAGCTGTGTCACGACTTACATGAGTGTTGGGGAGGCAAGGGCAACAGCTGTTGAGCAGTTGTATGAAATCACTCTCCTATTGGATTTGTGAAGGTTTTTAACAGTTTGGCAAAGTTGTTTACCTGCTATTCTGCTTAGATCTGTTTTCTGGTAGGGCTGTTGAAGCTTGAATTGGTTGTAGTTCTTTAATGAACTGAACATTACTCATGTGTTTACCAATAGCGATGTGTTTATAAGTTTCCATTTTTTCGGATTATTTAATTTTTTATTAGGCCTAGAGTGAAGATACTGTAACATGTTTGTCACATTCACATTCATTTTATAACATTGCTGCACAGAAATGCAGAAGTTGTCACTTTCCATTGTCTTTTTAGCAGAAATATTTAATATTATTATTATTTGCTGCTGAAGACCTAACAGTCTAAATGTTGCAAGCAAGGGTAAGCCAAAAAAGTATTTTGGGAGCAATAAATCAGTGTTCGGTAAATGTTGAAGTTTATTATTGCAATTGTTATATTGCATATTTCTGCATATTATTTTCATGTTCTATAAAGTCTATTTCATCATTATTGAATCCCCGTTTTGCATTTTTTATATTACAGAAGCATTGTCCATCTCTTATATTTTGAGATTCATCCTCACAGAAGAGCAGGTCTGAATCACAAATAATGTCAAATGTTCCTCCACATGTAACTAGCAGTTTTATACTTCAACTGCTTGAGGGCCAAAAGTGACATATTTGTAGCTTTAAATTGTGCATTGCATATAGCAAAGACAAAACACACAATCCACACAGAAGGACACGTGCTCGCATGAAGATAAAATTAGGTGTTTTCTAGTTTATTAGTGCATATTATGTATAAATGTATGTTAAATGTCATGTTGTCACCTCTATTTGTTTAGGCAAATTAACCAGGGTTTTACTATATTAATATTGTTGTTACCATGACTGTAGTGACTGTAGCTTAAAAGTAGCTTCTCTTTCAATGCTTGGAATAGTTGTTGCAACAAGAGTGCACTATTTATACCTTAAAATGATGTCTAGGTAGCAGCGCTCACTACGTTTTGTAACAGAGCTTCTGTTATGCCCACTCTCAATCCATAAAACTATTCCTTAGTGCTGTAATGTTGAAGATAAGTGGGTAATGCTGGGGAAAAAAATGATTTGGTTCCACAGATCAGGATAAATATGATTTACTATGGTTTTCATAGTTTTATGTTTCACTCCACCTTATTTAATTTACCCCCATGGGTATCTAAACATTTATCAGATCATATAAAACATGTTAATCGAATTTTGGAAGTGTCAGAAATGAATTGTTATAGTCTGTTTTTTTACATTTATTATTCTCTCTTGTTTGATTCAATTTAATTTGTGGTTCTGTTTCACTCAAAATCCTTATAAATTGAGTCTTAACTTCTAATTCAGCTCCTATAAGATGTGATTAGTATAGGCATGAAACTATCATGATTTTCATTGACCATCTTATTTCTTAAATAAATTGAATTTATATGCCAAATTCGATATACATTAGTTCCACTTTGCATCTGTTGTTTTCATTTTGGATATCAGGTCTTGTTGCTTCTTCCTGCTGCAGGTGACAAAATAAAATAAGCAGATCTAACTTCAAGAAAAATGGTAGGCTACCCAATGTGTCTATGAGGGGCATAATTTTTGAGGGGCCCTTGCAGTGGCGCCCCCAGAAAATGTTAATAGGGGTGGCCAGTGGAGGCCACAGCAAAATCTTGGGGTGGCACCAAAAACAAACAAAAAATTCAGTGTAATGTGTGTTATACTTGTTTACATTTGTTTCTGGTTAATGTAACAATATGACTTTAAAGCCGTAGTCCGTAACTTTTTTTTTTTGTAAAAAAAATTCCAAAATCAATTTGTCGCGTGTGAAAATGCAGCCGTGTCAAATTGTTTGTAGCCTCTTCGTACAGCAGCTGGAATGTAATTAAACTTGTCATTTTGATGGCGGTTTGTAATCCAGCAAGTTCAAAACAACTGGGGTGTATTCCAGAAAGCAATTTATGTGACATACCTGGGTATGTTTAAGAGTAAGTAAGCGGATAACCTCAACTTTCGGTTCCAAAAACGGAGGTAACTTTCAGGGTATGTTAGTAGTCATAGCAACTCACTCTCTGAACTTAACCTGCTCTGGAGCAGGTTATGTTGCAGGGTTAGTTTGTTTCAGAGAGGTTTCCGAGCATGGCATGCCCTTTTGATGAGGATCCTGTGGTCGTAGAGGCACAGATTATACAGGGTTTTATTCGCCGTGAGAGGGTGATAAGACCACACATCGATGTCTTTTCATATCCTAACGAATATTTGCAGGAGCGCTATCGTTTTTCTAGGGAGTCGTTAATTTATTTAACAAACCTACTAAAACCACACATCTCAAACGTAACAAACCACGGGTCAGCGCTTAGCGCCGAACAAATTCTTTGTATTGCTCTGCGCTTTTTTGCTACGGGGAGTTTTCTCTACAATGTGGGCGTTGCAGAGCATGTGGGAAAGGCAACAGTGTGTAGAGCCGGTCGTACAGTATGCATGGCACTGAAACGGTTTCTACACACTTTTGTAGAGTTCCCTGGCCATAAACCTGTGCGCTTTATTAAAGAAGAATTCCACAGGGTGGCAGGTTTGCTCTCAGAAATTGTCATCTACTTCAATTAAATGACATTTCTTAATAGGTTTATTTTGACTGCACACACACGTAAAGGCTACACAGACTTCTTAAACTTGTAATTAATCTTAATTTCAGGGTTCCCAAACGTGATTGGGTGCATTGATGGCACCCACATTCCTATTAAAGCTCCATCTATCAATGAGGGAGACTATGTTAATAGGAAGTCTGTGCATAGCATCAATGTGCAGGTATTAGCTATATTTTGGCTCCTTAATATTGGTGTTACAAATAATAAACGTTTTGTTCTCCACAGGTAATATGTGATGCAACCCACCTCATCACTAATGTTGAGGCAAAATGGCCTGGGTCTGTACATGATGCCAGAATATTTAGAGAGTCATCTCTGTGCAACAAATTTCAACAGAGTACGTTTTGTTAGACAAATGCTTGCAGTCTTTATTACATTTACAAAACACCTCAAACATTACAGGACACTTCTATGGTTACTTGCTGGGGGACAGAGGATACCCTTGCCTCCCCTATATGATGACACCCTACCCTGATCCTGAGCCCGGACCACAGACACGCTTCAACCTGTCTCACAGCAGAACACGGGCCAAGGTGGAGATGACAATAGGCATTCTGAAGGCGAGGTTTCAGTGTCGGCGTGGGCTCAGGGTCACTCCAAATAGGGCATGTGACATCACAGTTGCTTGTGTGGTACTTCACAACATTGCCACAATAAGAGGAGAGAGGCATCCCCCCTGTCCTGATGAAGATGACCTAGAACAACACCCATTGAATCTAGCAGACCACAGAGATGGCAGAATGCTTAGAGACATGATTTGTCAAAATCACTTTATTTAATCTGTTCTATTTCTTCATATCCTGAAATAAAAGAGACATGACAGATTTGTATTTATTGCTTTATACACACACACACACACACACACACACACACACACACACACACACACACACACACACACACACACACACACACACACAAAACAATTAAAATAACAGATTCATGTTCACATATGATTCTTCTCACCTTAAGGCGATGCTCCAGTAGTTCTATTTCAAGTTTGGCCTTTTTAATGGCCAGCCTTTTCTCCTCTAGCTGAAGCTGTATAAGGTCCATGTCCATATCTGTTTTTTTAATTTGCCTTAATAGATGGACCTTATACAGCTCCTTTGCAGACAACTAGGAAGGCAAAGTAAATAAGATGGTTAAAGAAGAAAATCTGCCACATAGTAACATTATGTAAATAAGGACAACCAGGGACAAGTTCTTACACTGCTAAGATTATGTGTAGAGGTAGATGGACCCTCATCTGCATGTACATCCCCAGCTAGATTCTGTCACAGGACAAATGACACATTTTTCACTCCATCTAAAAAGCTATGTATTGTCCAGTATATGCATCATAACTCTGTGGGTCTCCCAGCACTTTCTAATTCAGTGACAGCAGATGTGGTCTCTTCATCATCATTCTAGAGTGGAAATATGCAATATGCAAGGTTACTTTGTCTGGCAGACAAAGTGAAAGATCTAAAAGCAACTGGTTCATAAAATGCACCACTAACAATTGTGACAGACTGTGTGTTTTCAGGAGGATCCAATAATACAATGCATCCATCAGCAACTGCAAGAAAAAAAAGATACTCAATGTGTAAATTACTAAAGTATGACAGACACTGAATAAAGGCATTAGGAACATGCAAGAATAAAAAAAAGATATTACTGTATACAGCATATGCTGTAAAATAGAATATGTACGCATAATGCACAAGTGAAACAATGACTGCATTTGGGAAGCATTTAGCCTTCTTCCTAATGACAAGAGTTAATGATCGTTTTGTCCAAACGTATGACTAAATAATCAGAAGTACTAATATGGTATACCTACATTGTACCAAGTCACTTGAGTTGTTGTGGGAGGTAGCAAAGTCTGACGAAGTACCCTCTGGAATACCATCGAGCACAGGGCGACCTTTATTAAGTGAAAGAGCCAACTCCTCAGATGGGGTGAGAGGAGGTGGAGGTGGACCCCCACCAGTTAGACGGGCCTCAGCCTTCTTTCTATTAACTATATAGGAAGAATACTGTAAAAGTAACTTAAGACATTGAACTTACAACAGTTAAAATAAAATGTTACCTTTTTGGAGAACGTTTTTGTGTTTTATTTTGACTTGGGAAAGAGTTCTTTTGGCTCCAGAAGGATTACACCTTATAAAACAAGAGGCCTAAATATTTCTTGTCAATATAGCCTACATTGCACTGTATTCTTAAGAAACTGATGTAGAGAAAAGTAAATGCTTGTCGAGTCATGCCACATGCTCAAAAAGACAATTGTTCAACTTTGCAAATTAACAAAAGAAAGGCAAGCATATTTAAAATGTAATAAAAAATATAAACGTACGCATTTACTCTGTCAGTTATTTTATGCCAAGCCAATTGTCTTGCCCTCGCATATGCAGCTGTATTGCTTTTTTTCACTATAATGGGCTTGAACTCCTCATAAGCCAACATTAAAACTTCTAACTCCGCTTCGGAGAAGTACGCTGCACGTAACTTTTCACCCTTAGTTTCCATGGTGACTCTTGAATTCGGCGTTCCATTGAAAATGCCTTTATATGTTCGCCATGCGCGCGCATTAACTCGAGGTTATTAGCAGTAGGTTGATTAAACTAACTCCTCACAGGTGTTTTGGAACCGACATACCTAGTGTAAGCAAGTTTGGGGTTAATCAACCAAGAGTTTAAGGTTTATCTGACGGTAAGTTAACCTTGCTTTCTGGAATACACCCCTGGTGTGTTGATTGATAAACCTCAAAACATTAGATTCTATTTAGAATCTTCCAACTCTACTACTAGCCTAAATAACATCAGAATATGTATATCATGACTCATAATTCAATGTAAATAATAACATTTTAACAACTTAAAAGACAGTATTTTTTTTATATTTGTTGAAATGTCATTTTTTTATGAATGAGCGATGTTAATACAGATACTGATGTCTATGAAATTGCTTTTTTAAAACATTAATGATAGACATTCAACATTACAGTATAATTGAAAGCTATATCAACATTTATTAGGCTATGGAAAATAACTTTTAATTTAAGTTAACTGAAAACAATCTTCACATAACCCATTAGAATAAATGTTGTATTTACCTGTGGCCTTCCTACCTGTCTAACAGCTAGGAAATATATAGAAATTGAATAAAGTTATCAAACATTCTGCCCTGTATAAATAAATTATATATAGATTAATTCTTATTAAAGCTACAATTTTCTGATACTTTTGTTCTTTTATTAACATTAATAACAGACATCACAGCAACTGGTTTATTAGGCTACTGTGACTTTAAGATCTGCCGCTGCCTAACACGGCATCTAATTTTCTCACAACTCTTTACGTTCATTTAAGACGTTATTTAACTCGTTTAAGACCGCTCTTATGAGAATACTCGACAAAACCGACATTTTGACATAATTATGTGTGTTATTGTTCGTTCAAGTGCGAAAGAGAACACGATTCTGGTGTTGTGTGTGTGTGTGTGTGTGTGTGTGTGTGTGTCACATGTGTGTGTGTGTCACATCAGGACATAGCATCCATTTCATTAACAAGGGTAACCTAAACAGTCTTGTGTATTTAACTTCACCTGCTGACCCAGGACCCATCACTGATTCTGTTCCTCGCTGTGCTCTTTAAGATCCCCTGTAGCAGCCTCTGCCTGCTCACTGGCTTGCTGCTCTGCCTCACTTTGGACATTATCTTCAAGTGTGTTCTCACACCTGCCTTCTTCCTCAGACCTACACTCCCCTGTGCTACATTTCTTCTTAAAGAATTTGAGATGCTTGTCAATTTTCTCTTCATCCTCTGCAAATTGATATAGCACAGTGTGACTAGTCATAGCTAGTAAACTAACTTTGCAGCTTATCAGTGCTAGCGTTAATTCAACACTGTAAAAACTTTACTGAGGAAAAGTTAACTTAGAACATACATTCATGTCTTCACTATAAGCCACTACTGTTATGGCATACATACCCGTTGCCATTTGTCATCTCTCCTAAAAGTGTAGATGCTTTCCCATGGTGGAATCAGTCAGTCAGTCCTGCTTCTTGCACTGACTGAGCAGTCAACGATGGGATTGGAGAGGGGGAGGGGCAGTGAAACTCTGGTGGTGGCGCGGGCGCCAATCAATCTACAATCTTTTTTGTAGTTGCAGAGGGTGTTTTATTTTATTTTATTTCACTTCACGAACTATTGTGAATTTACATTATGTATTCAAATTAATAGTCCACTGCAAAATCCTACTAGGGGTGGCCAGAGTTTATACAGTGGCCACCCCTGGCCACCCCTTGGGGGCACCCCTGGGCCCTTGGTTGTATATAGTCCTGCAGCTAGGGTCAGTCATTTGGATTTCTTTTCCTATGTTGGCTATATTTAGGGATATATGAACACGGTAATCATACTCCGATCTGCACCAAAACAATTGGTCTGAGACCACCTCGTCTTCTATTGCAAACAAACTCTGGACCGGTTCGCTTGTGGTGAGTATGTAATCAGACCCAACAGACCAATGAAACAAATAATATCCCTATAAAAACTATGAATGTACCAGATAGATCTTGAAGAAAGAAATTTGTAAGTCAGCACTTACAGACTGTAAGAGTAATCCATATGTAACTGTAATCCATTATCAAAACATGGATATAGCCTTTTGGCGGCTATATTATACATACATACATATATATATATATATATGTATAATATAGCCGCCAAAAGGCTATATCCACGTTTATATATATATATATATATATATATATATATATATATATATATATTCAGTATATAGTATAAATATCTATATTTTTTTAAATACACATTTAAAATGGGATTTGCTGAAAAATTAAAGTATAATCGTGTGTGCGTGCACAAGAGAGAGAGAGAGAGAGAGAGAGAGAGAGAGAGAGAGAGAGAGAGAGCTCTGTGACCATGAGAACAGGCACTTTTCATTGCACAAATAATGCAAGCAACTAATGACATAAAAATAACCATGACAGAAATGTTATAACTCATGTCCATCCGACTGATGGATAATGTGTATTTGGAGTGCAACTTCTGCCTGGAACGCACATTCTGTACCATGCAGCTAAGTTTTGCATTACCGTGACATATAATACTCAACAATATGTAACAGTTGGCAATTTTATACAGGTATCGTTTTTATTCTGACCAATGAGGGGACAGTTTGCTCACATGTGACTTGACACAGTTTTGGTTCGTTTTGAAATGTTGCCTTGTGAAAGTGAACCTACATAAGGAAAATATGCAACATTGTAACAATTTTATCCCCCTTTTCGGAACAAATCAAATGAGCTACGAGTATTATGTAATACCCTTAGCGTTACATAAATATAACATTTTAATAAAACCTATATATTTTTTAAATATCCAAAAAAAATAAATAAATGAAAAAGGGATAATCTTGGGTGGACTCAGGATCAATGCTAATATATAATACAATACTGTTATTGCTCCACAAAAGTCATAGCCACCCCTGCCTTAATATTACTAACATTATACGTGTAAATCAGGGTAAAGAAAATATGATATACATGTGTGATATGATAATAAAATAACTTCCCAAATTTCCAATGCTTACAGTTAACAACTTAATTGATCAACACCACTTTGATCCTTACTTTGTGGTTTTGAAGGGGGTTGTTTGCAGCCTTACCATTATTCTTGGACTTTGGTCAGATCAACACTTCTTCAGCAGTGTGTCAGATGCTGAAGTGCCTTGACTCTCAGAGAGGAGAAATTAACTGCTATAAATAAAACACTTCAATGTTTCACAAAGCAAAAATGTTTCAAAATGTCTTTCAGTACAGACGTAGAGAGGGACTAGCAGGCCTCCATTTATCAAAATAATTTGTGTTGTTATTAACAATTATGATGCTGAGGCCTGTTTCACTGATCTACAGCAAATGAGCAGTGTAACAGCAACAGCAGGCACATGTTGAGCTTGAATTTCTGTGTGACTACATATTATATTTTAATATTTACAACTGTAACACCAGTTCCCTGAAAGAAGGGACCCTATTCCATTGCGCCATGTAACGGATTGGACAAACACAATCTCCTCTTCATATTAAATAATAGGAAGAAAGGAGAACCAATGAGTCCCCTCAAAGGGTATAGGTTAACAATGACACTAGCCAAGGGTACTGGAACATTGCATTGGAACACATTCTTATGTGAGAGTGGTTTTTATTGTCGTTTCAACCATATACAGTTAGTACAGTACACAGCGAAACGAGACAACGTTCCTCCAGGACCATGGTGCTACATAAAAACAACATATGACAAACACAGGACCACATGAGACTACACAACTAAATAAAATGCCTATATAAAATACCTATATACAGTATACCTATATACCTATATAAAGTGCACGTGCAAACATGTGCAAAAGGTACAGGACAGTACAATACATTTCTGACAATGAACAGGACAATAGACACAGTAAGGGACAGTGCAGTGCCGACCAGTACACAGTAGTGCAAAAAGATGACAGTTTCTAAAAACGTAAACATAACATACTATGAGATAGTGTTCTATGCACATAGCAGTTATTGATGTAGCAGCCAGTTATAAAGTGACAGTAATTCAAGTGCAACTCAGGACACGTGTGTGTCAAACCAGTCTCTGAGTATTGAGGAGTCTGATGGCTTGGGAGAAGAAGCTGTTACACAGTCTGGCTGTGAGGGCCCAAATGCTTCGGTACCTCTTGCCAGACGGCAGGAGGGTAAAGAGTTTGTGTGAGGGGTGTGTGGGGTCTTCCACAATGCTGGTTGCTGGTGTTTTTTGTAAATATGCACACTGCAGTGGGGAAACATAGAATGGCCACAGGCCGATAATGCATAACAAATGTCACTAGCCAGCCGGGTAGTAGGACATAAGCTTGCACAGCATCCTGTGGAGACAACAAAAACAATTCACCTTCACAGCCGACACCTGGGAAGATAAAGAAGAAAACATCCAGGTTATAGAATCTGGCAATCTGGCTAGTTGAGCGCAATGGCGTCAACAACCCAATGAAAAGGTTTTGCTTGGAGACGGCCAAACCTTTTCGAACTCCAAAGCAAATGAGCTGCTCCATCTGCCAGAACTGACTCATATGATGAACATACATGCGCAATTTCTATGCCTCATCCAATCCAGAGGTGGAAAAAAAATTCAAGGTTACCATCTGAGTGGTCATGGAGTGGTCAAAACTTTACACGCATAACCGGGTCTAGGCTAAAGCATAGCTTTTGACAAGCCTGGCCCAAATTCCAGACAAGAATCATGGGCCCACAGGGTCTGAAGGTCTCCCACACACTTCACTGAAGCCAGAGCGAGTAATAGCTTGGTCTTCAACACGAGTGCGAGCAAGCTTGCCACCCGAAGCAGCTCAAACGGGGGACCTGTAAGCGTGTTCAAGACAAGTGCTATGTCCCAGACTGGGACAAGAAGGTCTCAGCCATCTCACTCCATGCAAAAATAGAATACTAAAAGGGCACGGTCCACCACTCTGGCAGCCACATACTGTATACTTTGAGTGTGGATGGAGTAAGGCCTGCATTGAACCGCTCTTGTAAAAAGTGAAGCAATGTACTGTATGTACAGGGCAGTATAATAATAATAATACATTTTATTTATAGGCGCTTTTCATGACACTCAAGGTCACCGTACACCATGAAAGCATCAACAGTATATAGGGTCCTCACCACGAGAGGAGCACCAGTCAGCGAAAACTTGCCATTTCAAGACATATAGCTGCTTTGTCAAGGGGGCTCTTGCTAGTAGCATGGTGTTGAGCACCAGCTGCGACAACCTGACTGTTTCAAACGAGCATTGTCTGGTGACCAGACCTAAAGTCTCCACAGCTCCTGCTGGGGATCACATTTACATTTACATTTATGCATTTGGCAGACACTTTTAGCCAAAGCGACTTACAGAGCCCTTATTACAGGGACAATCCCCCGGAGCAACCTGGAGTTAAGTGCCTTGCTCAAGGACACAATGGTGGTGACGAACCAGCGACCTTTTGATTACCATATTTCCAGTTATGTGCTTTAGACCACTACACCACCACCACTCCATGGGAGATGCTTAATCATGCTCCGGCTTGTGAGAGCAGATCCCTCCACAAAGGACCTTCCCATGGGAGAGCATCCAACAGCACTTCCAGTTCCGCAAACCAAAAGCTGTTTGGCCATTTGTAAACTAGGTCATCCAATGCATGGTCTCTGGAGATATCAATTGAGTGCGTTCATTGGTCAGAGATGCTGACATGACCCCCAGTCAAGTTTCATACCAAGAAGGAAACGTGCCAATTGGCACCACCATGCTTTTCGGATGATTGACTTTAAAGCCCAAATGCTTTAGACGTTTAAGCAGCAGACCTGCACTTGCACGTTTGTTCCTCGGGTTGAACTAAAAGCAACCCATCATTGGGGTAGTTGAATTTGCACATGATTTTAAACAGTGATGTGGATGAACTGAATGTGGCATTTACATTTCAAATTGATAGGTTTGATTCTAACACAACAGAGAGCTTTGAATGTGAAAAAGAGGGTCACATCAAACATGCATGTCATGGGAGGGTTGATAGTTCAGACTCTGAATCAATGGCAAGGTAGAGTGTGGGCGGCAGTGGTGTAGGGAGGACTAGTTTCAATGCTGAGGTAGATGTGCAAGAACAGGCTGGGACAGAGAGGGCAGAGAGTACTAATGTCAGGGAGATTGTAGGTGAGAAATTTTGTGATTCAGATTTGGGGAATGTAGATAGTGGAGAAAATGAAACAATGCAAAACCTGATAATGTTGTTACTATGGTAATTGAGGTAATTAATCAGAAAAACATTGAAGTGATGTTTGTTCAGGAAACACATAGTGACTATTTAAATGAAACTGACTTGAGAAATGAATTGGAGGAGGAGGTGCAGCTCACACGCTTGAGCTCTGTTAAGGGAGGGGTGGCTATTCTTTTTGCTATTTAATAAAAAAAAAAAAATTGGTTTCATTTGAAGTAAAACAAATTATACCTACTATGCTTTTATCCTAAAAGCAAAATGTGAAAAGTTCAATTTTGTTTTTATGAATTTATATGCACACACAAACGGTGCTAAAAGGGTTTACTTTCTTTCTGGATGGGGATTTCAATTGTACAGAGAATCGTGTATTAGACAGGAATCATTTGGGACCTCACACTGCTTCAGGTGGTACTGCATGTGGATTGGTTGAAGCCCAAAGATTATGTGATGTGTGGCATGAACTGAATAGTAATAATAGTATCCATAGGCACATTCCAGAGATAATGGCATCTCTTTGGCTAAATTTATAGCAAATGTTAAGGCAAAGAGTGCTTATTGGCATTTTAAAGCCTCTCTTCAGGGGTATATAAATATTAAAGAGGTTTTATTGTAATTTTTGGAAAAATATTAATCAAAGAAAGAACTACAGATTTAGGTTTTAAAGATTTACGACAGTGGTGGGATTATGGGAAAGTGGAAATAAAAATGCTCTGTCAACAGTACACATTTAATGTTTCTAAGGATATCATGTTCAATAAGTAAGCTTCAATCTTAAATGTAAAAAATCTGCCCTTACAGACTTGCTGGGTATAAAGCCACATGGAGCTCTGGTTAGGTATTGTTATCAGTTTCTTCATCAAATGAATGCCCCATCTAGATAAATGTTTTTGGTCTAGAAAGAAAAAATGGTCAGAGTCATTTCATTCACTCCTTACACTCTGAAAGTGGGCTGAGCTAATGGAGCCGGCTGACATAAGGATAAAGGCTATATGGTTATAAGCTGAGCTGTACGGAAGTGAATACAGAGAGGTTGAGGAACTATCTGCTGTTTTTTAGGAAAGTTTGCAAAACTTGAGAAGCCTCTTACTGAACAGGAGCTTTTGACTGCTCTAGAAGATATGGAATCTGGTAAAGCAGCAGGTATCGATGGCCTCCCTGTTGAGTTCTTCAATGCGTTTTGGAATGTGATGGTTGAGGATCTCTTTGCCATTCTTAATGAGAGCTTGGCCAAGATCTATTACCAATAGCTCTAATTAGTCTTATTATAGTTATTTGAGATGTTTCTGTTTTTCTTGATATTGATGTAGGAATTATTTCAATTAATCAAGAAAATGTTGTATACCCTGGCCATTGAGCCCATACTAAATGAGCTATGTTCTAAGTTTGAAAGGTTTCATTTATATAATGATAACATTTAACACAAATATCAACATATGCAGATGATGTTATGGTCATGATTAATCGAGTGAAATATGTTGCAAATGTATCCATTGTTAATGATTTTGGTGTAATTTCTGCTGCCAAAGTGAACTGGGGAAAGAGTGATACACTGGTTATTGGTAAATGGAAGAAGGGTTTACCAATTTTAACTGGGTTCTGCAGACTTGTTATGTAGGAAGGTTGCCACAATCATTTTTCGGAGGGTTAAATGGACTTGGTCTGGATGCTGCTTTGTTCTTCTTGAATTTTAAAAAACTACATTTGAGTGAATTACCCTCCTTTTATCATGGACCCTTCAAGATATAGGGCTCTTTTAATGTTTGCTAGAAGAGCCTCTAATTAAGGGGGCTCGTCTGGACGTGGCAAACCAAGTGCCTAACCTCTCTCAGAGGCTGTGTGACACCAAGACTGTAAAGCTGGGGAACATGGTTAATGTGGCTGGACCTGAACTGAAAGATATAGCTGCTGTGACATCTCTGTTTGGTCAAAGGTCACTGCGTTTCACATTAACAATTGTGGAACAGTGGAAAAATAAACTGAAAGATGGGGAGTTGGTACTTCTCAAGGGATATGGGGAAGGAAGTCTGGCTCCTTATCAGGGAGACCCCTTCCCTAAACTCTGGACTATAACTGACTAAAAGGGTATGTCTGGCTTTTTATAGACTTGCGTGGACTACTGAATTTAGAATTGGATGAAGTAAAAGCAAAAGTACTGTATAAATGTTTTGTCAAAACAATGTATTAAATAACACTGTGTGATAAGATTGATACTGTATGGAGAGAGAAACTTGTGTTGGAGATGAAATAAGACCAATTTGGAAGGTGCTGTACAAACCACCATTGACAAAAAATCAGGCGACTTACAGTGGAGAATCTTAAAGGGAGCTGTTGCTGTTAATGCTTTTGTTTCCATTATTAATCCTAATACCAATGATAGTTGTGTGTTTTGTGGACTTTGGGAAAACTTTACATTCAATGCCTTTATTTTAGGGGTGGGATATAACTGTAAGCAAAGGGTCAAGTGGCAATTGATCAATTTTATGGTTGGCTAAGCGAAAACAGCAATTTATGTTTCAAGAAGAAACAAGATGGAGAATCTACATGGTCAGGATTATTGGGCTCTTATTGCGTCCAGGATTTCTGGTGAATTCAAATGTTATAAAGCAATGAAAGATATGGACACTTTTGTATTATAGTGGTGTTATAATGGTGTATTTTGTATTGTGGTGGAGGGAGAATTTTTAGTTCATTGTTATGTTGAGTTTGATTTAATGGATTTTTGTGGATGGTCTTATAACTTGTTATAATAATTGATTAAATAAAAGTATGTGTAACTCTCTCTCAGAGAAATAAATGCCACAGAAAGTGCCAAAAATGCAGGACGAGTTTGCAAAGTTTACTGTAATACTTGGGGCTAGGGGTTTTGAAAAATGCATTTGTTCATTAAGGATAACAGCATCTACTAAATGAATAACTGAAATGTAAATTTAAATAAAACTTAGTGTGGCAGTAGCTGTGAGACATTATTTGTCAAGAGAAGCTGAAACAAATGTGTAATAATATAACTATGTAATCATCTTGCAACATCCATGCAGTGGAGAAAGCTATTAGATCATATCTGCCTGAGGACCTGCAAAATTTGGATTGCTTTCATATAAATCACATTAAATTAGATTAAATGGTTCTGAGATTTTCAATGTACATTCATGGAAAGGGTCAAATGGATTGGTAAATTTCTATGGCTATCCAGTATTTTTTCACATTCAATCGTCAGCATTTTTTTCATAAACATAATGAGGTATGAAAAGAAACAAATACCACAAATGTTGACTTTCTTTTTTAAGTTTTCTCCACCTTTTTAAAATGTTATTTCTGCAGCCTGATCTCATGAATATTAAGTGACTATGGCAACATTTTTACAAATTGATATAACATGGTTCATTACACATATTGTGGCAGTTCTGCGGTGAAATGTCCTCTTAAAGGCAATTGAAATGCACGGGCGTCAGTTTGTGTTGAAAAGTGGTGGGGACAAAAGATCAGATGAAAAAAACTTACGGCAGTAACAGTCGTCACATCCACCCCTGCAACACCAGCTCAACCGATCAATGCCAAAGCAACATACTGTAGAAAACAGCAGCGCGTTAAGTTAATGGTTACAATGAAATTCATTACATATGTAAAAGAAAACACACCATAAGCATACAACCCAACATATCTGCATCAAATAACACCAGATAAAATTTAGGATTTGCAACCCACAGAGAATGCAGTGCAGTCAGACAATTCCAAATCCACAAAATGTGAAATCCTCCTCTGCCATCGCAGCGTAACCACTATAAAGTGCCGTGAAATAAATACTGTCATTATGTATGCCACAAAATACCCACACCAAAATCCAAACTATTTTAAAACTATAAGATGGCATGCAGGCCCTCTCTGTCTCGCGCGTGCACACGCGCGCGCGCGCGCACGCACGCACGCACACATGCACACACACAGACAATTTTTTTATTGATCTGTAAATTACTTAATTGGTTACAATTAACTAAATCAATCACAGTGCAAATATGCTATATAAAAATTTCCCTACCTGTACCGTTGATCAACATCTTCTTAAAGTTGGAAAATGTTAAAACTTGAAGAAGAACTAACGCTGTTAGCAGGCTAATACATGGATGAATGAAACCTCCTCCCCAACACTTCGAGGTTTGAACTTAGCGCGTGTCCATCCATTCCTGCTCAGGCCAGAGCACAAATCCATGAAGCTGGAAAGGAGCGGTAGTCCCAAGGAATTTCTAACTAACGTTAGCTAACTCCCAACTTGAGGGCCGAGAAGGGCTTCTGATGTTTAAAGAGCACGCAGCCTCGGTGTAGCAAGCTAAACGTAGAGTTCAATATATGACTGACATTGATTGGTCAGTAGCCAATCTCGTCAGGGTAAGTATGTAGGTTCTCCCTCATTCCTTACAATGATTAAATACAACTCATGTCAATCAAATATTTGAGCGAGTATACAGCAGAGTTTATAAAAAATATTATTTGTGTTTTTAATCATAAAATGACAGTTTGTTTGAAAAAATCGTTTTACAATATGTTCAATCCAAAACCAGCCAAATGTTGACAAAAGCAGTCCACATTGTATCTACCAGCCCAATGTAATAAAAAGTAGCCCAATTGGAAGGAAACCCACCCAATATGCCAACACTGCACAGGATAATCAATTGCAGAAAAATGCAGTAACTTAGCTAGCTAAACATTTAACCTGCAGTAGCCTAATTTACAGCAACCTAAACTGCACAATGTCCAAGAGGAAGAAGGGAGGAGACATTAGAAACTACTTTAGCAAACAGCACTGTACTGTAAGTGATGATCTTATTATGGAGGCCTACTGTAAAATCCAGCAATAAGAGGCACTTATCTTAATATGTTTGCAAAACTAGCTATTCTAGCTAGCTAGCTACCTAGTTAATCAGTCCATCTAATCAACGTTACATTATGATTTAACAGTAGGCCTGCTGATTACCTATATTATCTAATGAAGAATAACAGTTTTCCTGCACATGTTGAAGACTGTTGCTTTTAGCCGTAGTTGATAGTGTAGCCTAAATTCTTTCATAATTTTGCATTAGAATCAGCAGCAGCCAGTTGCAACTCCAGGAGCTGATGGAGAGCTGGAGAAAAAGCCAGAGATTTAGAGGTGAGATTAACATACTTCAGAAAAAGTAATATTAAGATTTTATTGTATCAATTTAAAAAGTGGATCTTACTCTTTAAAAGTATTTGACAATTACATTTTTTTTTTAAGATGCTGCAGACATTGTAGACTGTTGCTTAGTTTATGGTGTCTTATTTGGTTGTGGGTTAAAATGTCATAATTTCACACCAGCTTCAGCAGCAGACGGTTTCCACTGTAAGTGCTGATGGAGAGCAGGAGAAAGAGCCAGAGAGTTTAGAGGTGAGATTTAAATAGGCTACTTCAGAAAACATTATTTCAATAGTATTATAACATGTTTACAAAGTGCATCTTACACATTAAAAGTACAAGACATTCATATTTATGGTACAATTACATTTATTTAAATAGGATCTGCAGCAGGCAGTGGTTGGTGCTAGAGTTGATGTCAGGGAGAAAGGGCCAAATCCAAACAGTGAGGATGAGGAATCAGAGCATGAAGGCACTGTAGATGAGAAACAAGTAGAATCTGAGGCAGAGCAAAATTACACTTTGACTGAGCCACATCACCCTCATCCCAAGTTCATTGAGGTGCAGAAGTTGGCTAACAAGATGCGAGTAGTACAGATAGCAACACACACACTTTGGTTCCGGCTATAGAGCCTCTGCAGCAGGGCATTTGGGTGATGTATCGGCGGCATACTCGTAGGGCAAAGAGACACCACTCTCCCGTTCCTGTTAGGGTTTCCAATCAATTCTCCCCACTCAGTGATGCACCCACTGAGAATCATATTGAAAGAGCCCTTGTTATCGGTGATTCTATTGTAAGGAACGTGGAAATAGAGACTCCATCCACTATTGTTAATTGCATTTCAGGGGCCAGAGCATCTGACATCAAATCACATTTACAAGTGCTGGCTAATGCTAAATGTAGATTTTCTAAAATTGTTATCCATGTCGACACTAACGATGTCCGGCTTCGCCAGTCGGAGATCACTAAAGATAATGTTAAAGAGGTGTGCAAATTTGCAAAAACGATGTCAGACACTGTAATATGCTCTGGTCCCCTCCCTGCTCGTCGTGGTGACGAGGTTTATAGTAGATTAGTGTCACTGAACGGCTGGATGTCTGAGTGGTGTCTGAAGAATAAAATAGGATTTATAGACAATTGGAAGAGTTTTTGGGGTAGACCTGACCTGCTAAAGAGAGACGGACTCCATCCCTCCAGGGAAGGTGCTGCTCTCCTCTCTAGTAATTTGGCTCATAGTCTTAATAATGATAGTAATTGACTAACTGGGGCCCAGGTCAGGAAGCAGACAAACTGGTTAATCTGAACATCTGCTAGCTGCCTTGAGACGTCACACAGGTCACATAAACTACAACACATAGAGACTGTATCACCTAGATATCTAATAGAGACTGTGTCTGTTCCCCCGAACTATGAAATACAATATCCTCACTAAATCATTTAGAAAAAATGGATTAAGGTCAAATTTGAACAAAACAAACAAATTAAAAATACACATAATATAAAAATAGGGCTACTAAACATTAGATCTCTTTCAACCAAAGCACTAATTGTCAATGAAATGATTACAGATCATAGATTGGATGCGCTCTGTTTGACTGAAACCTGGCTTAAACCGGATGAATATATTAATTTAAATGAATCTACTCCCCCAGGTTATTGTTATAAACATGAGCCTCGTCTGAAGGGTCGAGGAGGAGGTGTTGCTACAATTTACAGTGAAGTTTTTGGTGTTACTCAGAGGACAGGATATAAATGTAAGTCTTTTGAACTAATAATGCTTAATGTGACACTGTCAAATACAAATAAAAAATCTCTGTCTTCTTTTACCCTTGCTACAGTGTATAGATCTGATTTCCTTAGTGAATTTGCAAATTTTTTATCAGATCTTGTAGTTACTGTAGATAGAGCCTTAATTGTTGGTGACTTCAACATTCACATAGATAATGAAAATGATACATTGAGATTAGCATTTATCGATATTCTCAACTCTCTTGGAGTCAGACAAAATGTAACAGGACCAACTCATCGCCATAATCATATGCTACATTTAATTCTTTCATATGGAGTTGATGTTGATAATGTAGAAATTCTGCAGCAGAGCGATGACATCTCGGATCATTACCTCGTCTCTTGTATGCTGCAATCAACTAATGTTACTCAATTTACACCACGCCATCGTTCAGGTAGAACTATTCTTTCGACCACTAAAGATAGCTTCACTAATACACTTACAGATCTATCTCATACACTCAATAAACCCCAACACCCAGAAGAACTTGATGAAATAACAAACAATTTAAATGCAGTCTTCTCTAGCACCCTTGATATTGTTGCCCCACTTCGATTAAAGAAAAGTAAAGAAATACGCCCTGCACCATGGTACAATGATCACACTCATGCTCTCAAGAGAGCAGCTCGGAAAATGAAGCGCATGTGGAAAAATACAAAATTAGAAGTATTTCATGGTGCATGGAAGGATAGTGTCTGTAGCTACAAACACGCACTCAAAGCTGCCAGGTCAGCATATTTTAGTAAACTCATAGAAAATAACCACAACAATCCTAGATGTTTCTTCAGACTGTGGCTAAATTGGTTGGGAATAAAGCCTCAACAGAACCAGATATTACGTCGCAGCACAGGAGTAATGACTTCAATAATTTCTTTACAGATAAAATTGACATAATCAGAAATAAATTTGGAACTATGCAATCATCTGTCTTAGCACCTCAGAAAACAGTGTCTAATAATTTTCCTCATGTGCAACTTCAATCGCTGGCGGGACGCGACGGCCTGTGTGAGGAGGCGTGTTAGTTCCCCTTCGACTCCGGCGCGGGTCCTGCTGGATTCCTGGGCCGAGGAGGAGGCGTGGGAGCCTGACCACTCCTCGCTGTCCGAAGCCATGATGGAACAGCCCTTATCCTCTGCCTCGTCCTCCGAGATGGCAGCAGTGCGGCCGCTGGGCGGCAACTGCGCGTCCCGGGGCGGGAGGGTGAGAGCGATGCTCGAGGGAGAGGCTCCGGCGAGTCAGTCACTTCTATCACCGGTTCTGGCAGCCTTTGGGAGCGGCGCTTTTCCTGCGCTGGCGGAACGGAAGGCGGCGCGGTGGCTTCGGTTCTGAGCGCTCGAGTCGAGCCCGCAGGGTCGACATCGGAAGCTTCTCGCAGAGGTCGCATCCGCCTTCAGCGAGGGCGAGCTCTGCATGCCCCAGTCCCAGGCAGAGACCGCAGATGATGTGGCGGTCTCCGGCGCTGAGAGGGGCGCGCATGAAGCGCAAGTGGTGCGAGGCATCTTAAAAAGACGCTCGTTACTCTTTTGTGAAGTTCGTTAAGAACTAGCTTGCTCTAAAAGGATACGTCGCCGGATGGCGTAGCTCGCAGGACGGCTGAAGGTGGCGGAGACGGCCGGCTTCTTCGAGCGCTGTCCAAGCTTGCTAGATGCCCCTCAAACGGCGACGCGGCTTCCAGTTCAGAGATGCGAAGAGCTTCGCTGAAGAGATGAAAATCAGGTTTCCAGCCTACTGAACTACGCTTATATGCACTCTAGCCACGCCCATTTTGGCGGGCTTTGATGCAGTAGCGCGGACGCTTCTCATTGGATGCGAGTTCGCCCAAGTTCGTCTATAGGCTGCAGCAGTTGCCGCAGAGCAACCAATGAGCTCGCTAGCTAGCCCGCTCAAGGTCTGCAGTTGCTGCACTGCGTTGACAAATGATACAAAATTAAGGATAATTTTTTGGCTTCAATATCTCAGAAAAGATGAATCTTTCCCATAGCGTAAGCTAGCTTACGCAATACGAGAGAACCTCTCGTAAGAGAACTAATTAATGCGTTCATGACCTCAAGACTAGATTATTGTAATGCATTACTGTGAGGATGTCCAGCAAGATCAATAAATAAATTTCAATTGGTTCAAAATGCAGGAGCCAGAGTGCTAACAAGAACCAAAAAATATGATCATATTAGCCCCATTTTATCATCGTTACATTGGCTACCTAAAATTAAATTCCGTATTCATTTTAAAATTCTGTTAACTACGTACAAAGCTTTGAATGGTCTAGCTCTGCAGTACTTAAGTGATCTTCTACCATGCTATATTCCATCACTTTCATTAAGATCACAAAATCCACAAAACGAGGTATATCCTTTTCGTATTTGGCTCCTAAACTATGTGTCACGTTCCTGTGTTGTCTGCCCCGGGTTTTCTGTTTCAAATGCCACTTTTCACGTTCCATGTCATGTTTTCCTTGTTGTCCGCCCCGTGTTTCACTGTCTGTGTACAAACTACATTTCCCATGGTTCCCGGCTCTCATCACCACTGCCACAGCGTTATTGTCTGCACCTGAATATCGTTTGTTATCCTGCTGTGTCGCTGTATTTAACCCCGTTTGTTTCTCCATTCCCCTGTCGGACTTTAATGTTTGTGGATGCTTGTTTCCGTGCTCTCCGTCATTGTTTCTCCTACCCGTTAAACCCTTCTAATGTCTTTCGTGTTGGTTTTGTAGTTTTGCTTTATTTTTGCCCATCGCGGGTATTTCCTTTGTTCTTGTAGTGTTTGTTTCCTTTTGTTTTGTTCCAAATAAAGAACCGCTGCATCTAGATCCTCGCTCCTTGTCTGCCTTCACCTACATTCGTGACACTATGGAATAGTCTCCCAAACACTGTTCGAGATGCAGACACACTCTCTCAGTTTAAGTCTAGACTAAAGACTCATCTATTTAGCCAGGCATACACCTAATTTATCCTCCAACCCACAATTAGGCTGCTTTAGTTGGGTCTGCCGGAACCAGAAACCAGAAACCGTGATCATGATCTCTAACTCTGCAATAAATTTAATGGCATCTATGCTTACATCTTTTTATTTGTTTCCCTGTCTCAACCTCGGGACTCCTATCCTGAGGTCACCAGGACCGGCTGGATCCAGCACCATTCCTGCTTCATGTTGGACTCCACTGCTACATGTCGCTGAATGATGATGACTAAATGCAGCCGGAGCCAGCCATACATCACTTCAATCTATTATGATGGACTTCAGAGGATGAACTGATGCCAACTCCAACCTGCATCACCTCGGTCTATTGATGGACTACGATCTTGAAATGGAATGCATAGACAAACTATTGCCAACAAAAGCCTTCATCAGCCAATTAACAAGGACAATTGCATCTATGTGAACTTCTGCAATTAATCAAGATGGACTTCAAAGACTGTGGTCATTAATCTTACAGTTCAAACACAATCGATGTTTAAACACTGACCCTTTCTCCCAAGGTTATTTTTCCTCCATTAATCTACATCTTATGGAGTTTTGTGTTCCTTGCCACAATCGCCTACAGCTTGCTCACTGGGGTTATTAATACAATTATTATTTAATTATTTTTAAACACGATTAAGAATCGTATTTTATCTAAATTACACAATGATGATTCATCGACTTTATAGACATTACAGATTTATCGTCTGTTAATGCTGATCTTATGTAAAGATGCTTTGAAACGATGTGTGTTGTGAAAGGCGCTATACAAATAAAATTGACTTGACTTGACTTGACTTCTGTCCTAGACTGAAAGGAGTTTTGTGCTTTTATTGCACCAAGGCCTTTTCAAAGCAAACATCTTCACTAGCCAAAAATACAGAGCCAACATTTATTTTGACAGGCTTTAGGAATTGGAAACGGGCTGTGGAGGGTTTTGAGCGACACTCAAGCAGCAAAACACACAACATTGCAGTGACTACGCACATTTATGAGCCAAAATCAATAAATGTCCAACTATCCAGTGTTTTGGCAACTGCACAAGAGGAGGCCAGGTCAAGCTTTCAAAAAAATATTAAGCTCTGTCAAGTACTTGGCCCAACAATTCCTAGCTTTAAGAGGGCATGGAAATGAAGAGGGGAACTTCCACTACCTTCTCCTTCTTAAGGCAGAGGATGATCCTGCACTTGGACACTGGTTGAAACGGAACCACAGCTACACCAGCCCTGTTGTTCAAAACGAAATGCTAAGTCTAATGAGCAATACCATCATTCGCAACATTGCAGAGGAAATCCTGGCTTTACCAGTGGTCCAATATTCAGTAATAATTGATGGAACACAGGACGTAAGTGGCACAGAGAAGGAGTCCATCTGTCTCAGCTACGTTGATTCTGACTTGAAACCACGAGAGGAATTCATTGGCCTCTACGAAACTTCTTCCACCACAGGTGAGCAAATTTCTAAGATTGTCACTGATGTGCTACTCCGTCAGAACCTACCCCTTTCAGGACTGCGTGGCCAGACCTATGATGGAGCAGCCAATATGTCAGGACATCTGTCAGGAGTACAGGCTCACATCAGAAAAGAACAGCCACTTGCTGTTTATGTTCACTGTGGGCCTCACTGCGTCAACCTGGTCACGCAAGCAGCTTGCTCAACCACACCGATTGTGAGGGATGTATTGCAGTGGACCCATGAGTTGGGGTGCTTGTTTGGACAATCGGGCAAATTTAAGACCATTTTCAAGTCTGTTGCAAAGTCCACAAGTGGTTCCTACATCACACTCAAACCTTTGTGCCCAACACGATGGACAGTGTGCACCCCAGCCATTGACGCCATCCTTGGTCAATATGAGGCAGTCTTGGCTGCATTGGAAGAGATGGCTTTGTCCAGCACATCCGACACAGCTTCACAGGAGCTGATCAGGAGTACTACCGTGTACAGTTCTTCCAAGTCCTTGACATTGTAACAACACAGCTGACAAAGTGGTTTGAAAAGGAAGGGCTACAGCACCTGGTCAAGCTGGAGAAAGTCCTACTCTCTGGTCAAGTTGATGACATGGTTGACCTGTATTCAGAGCTGCAGTTCCAGTCCCTAAAGGTGCAGCTGGCTATGTTCACTGCCAATTACACCTACAAAACCTGCTCAGAAGTGTCAGAAATCATGAGGAACATGGTTCCCGAGGTCCGTGGTCTCTTCAGTCAAGTTGAGGCACTTCTGCGTTTGTTGCTCGTTGTTCCTGCCTCATCTGCTGAAGCAGAGAGAAGCTTCAGCGCCTTGAGACGCCTGAAGACCTGGCTGCGCTCTTCAATGTCACAAACCCGACTCAACAGTGTGGCTGTTTGTCATGTTCACAGAGAGAGAATGGATAACTTGGACAAGAAGAAACTGTGTCAAGAATTTGTTCAAGTTACTGATCGGCGCATGCATGTTTTTGGGTAATTTTAGAATCAATAATAGTTTTTTTTTTTTTAAGTTACTTTTTTTGGACAATGCACATAGTTTCTTTCTGTATCTAAACTGCATTGCATGGTTTCTTTTGTGCAAATACACCTTTAATATTTCTTGGTTCGCTTGGTTTTTCAGAACATTTTAACCAAATGCTTTCAAAAAGTGGTGGGGACAAAATCAGCCATTTCAAAAAGTGGTGGGGACATGTCCCCAGCGTCCCCAGTGTAAATGACACCTATGTTGAAATGTTGTCCCAAACATATAATGTTTAAGGTTAATGCTCTATTGAGTTTTGTCATAGAAAGCCAATGTGAGATAAAAAACACAGTTACTGAAGCAACAATGTCATTTTTGGTGCTTCTATGAAACTTCCCGCTCGCATGTCAACTTGTGTGCTTTTCAGGGTTTGTACTCTGGTCCTTTGCATCACAAGTCCAATGGCAGGGATAGACTGACCATCTAGAGCACTGGGATTATTCCCTGTGGGCTGGTCGAGTACCGGGTCGGTCTGTCGAGTAGTGCGGTTGATGCCACTAAATAGTTGCATTTTGCTAAATCTTTCCCACTCGTGCAACTACAAAATTGCACCACTCTTCTTTATTAGGCACTGCCATTATACGGCTGTGCATGGGAAATACCAAATACTCCAAAACTGTGATGAAACGGCACTACCGAATTTAACCATGCATCTGTTGCCCGGATTGTGAGAACAGAACGGGCAGGTCCCTGCCCGTCCCTACCTGCTCTCTTTTACCAAGACGAACGTGCAGTTGTGTGGTAAACAGCTTGAGATAATGGAACACTAAAGGCTTTGTGCTTATCTTGTTGAAACCAGATTAAACAGGCCTGACATTCTAAACAGCAGTGACAAGATAAACATGAACAAATTGTCATTCACAATGTTAATTACAGGCTTATCAATCCATACATAACCATTCTTAAGTAACACTAACTGTAGAAACTATAGTGTTTGGGCAGAAATATTTTTTATATTTATTTAATAAATGTTTCTATTATTATAAATATTGTATATTAGGGGAATATAAGTCACTTTTATGGCAGATGTTTTTTTTATAGTTTCTCCTTGGATATTGTTTTTATTACAAATTCTATAATTTTGTTTACTATTATTACATCTAACCATGGTAATACAGAGCATGGTTTTACTTGTGATAACCATTATCTTACTAATACCCGGTGGGGAATTCTCAGGGCCAGCAAAGCCTTCTCTGCTGGCCTAACATGACACAGTTTTCATCCTTTCATTCTCAATCACATTTTGCCCGTGCATTTTTAATTGCTTTCCACTCTTAATCAATCTACAAACAAATAGAGAAAAATAAAAAGTTTATCCATTCAGAATTCATTCCTTGATGCTTACAAGCTAAGTTTGAGGACTGTTTCACAAAACACACATATCACCCTGTAGCTCAAGTCTGGTTGCCTACTGAAGCTAAGCAGGTCTGAGCTTGGTCAGAAACTATATGGGAGACCTCTGGGACAACTAAGATTGCTGCTGGAAGAGGTATAATGGACGCCAGCAGGGGGGTGCTCTCCCTGTGGTTTGTTTGGGTGCCAATGCCCCAGTATAGAAATGGGAATGATATAGTATAAAAAGGCACCATCTTTCAGATGAGACATTAAATCAATGTACTCTCTATGTTTATTAAAAATCCCAGGACATTTCTTGAAAAGAATAGGTGTGTATCCCTGATGTCCCCCCATTGGCTCTATTCTATTCTATTCTCTCCTCTCCACCAATAGCTGGTGAGTGCACTATGGCTGCTGTTGCATCATCATTTTTTTATGTAAACAAGTGGCATGACAGTGCAGCTCCTATCTACTTTAATGGGGAAAGACATATATCTCCAAAATGATTGGTGAAGATTATGAGAAAATAACACATTTCAAATTAGCAGAAAATCTAACAACACTGTTATCATAAATTATGCTTCTTTACCACAGATTACGCTAAAAAACTACATTTTCCTGGCTTGTATAATGCGCATTCTCATGTTGACTGACAGGTGATGTCTGTATCTAAATTGATTGGCTCTTTTACCTATAAGGTGGGACTTCCTTTCTACATCCGTTAACTGTATGGTTCTTAGATCTCCTTGGTTGGGAGTTCCAATTTCTGCAAAATAGTCTCTGGTCATACACGTCTGGGATGGCATGAGAGTGAGTAAATGATGTGTGAATTATCATTTTTGGGTGAACTATTCCTTTAACTTGAATTGAACCCTGAATATGTATTTAACTGGGGAGTATTGGATCAGCGTTCACGTCGCGCTCCTTGTCAACTCCGACCTGGTCTCCAGCCAGGATTGAGTGATCCAACCAGCAGACCGAATTCCAGCAATGAATCCCGGTCATGTGCCACAACCATCAGCAGATCCCGACGAGCCAGTGTGCAGTGACTTTCAAGCCATTGGACCAGCACATAGAGTTATACAACTTAACGTCGAGGAGCTGTCTGCAGCCAAACGAACACTCACTCACCAAGACATAGGAAAAAGTTCAAGAAAACCTTATGATATATTACACTGTGCACTAAAGCAAAACATTTCCATTTGTAATTCATATAATTTTATCTTAATGCATTTCACCACTTTCTTTCCTTTTTTAGCACGACTGACTCGCATGCTAAACTGTGGTACATTTCCCAAAAGCATTGTTAGCCAACTATGCTCGCAAGTTCCATCATTACAAATATAGTTCAACAATTTGGTTTTTCCAGAAACCGTAGTCCACACTATTGTGTGGTTGGAACTACAGATTTTTACATGTGGTTAATCATGTCACTCACTGCACAAGCAGTTTCTTGTTAGTTTGCTGTGTGGACATCATTTGATTTCACAGAGGCTTCTATATCTTTAATTCCATACATATATCTGTCTTTCTGTTAACAGTTTGACCACATTTACATGCATTTAAGAAAACAACTTATTCAGGTGGTTTGCATAATGCAGCATTCTGAAACACCATATAAACACAAATGCAAAGTGTTTAAGGGATTAAAGGCTGTTGAGAGAAAGCGTTTTATCACACACGGTTTCTGTCTGAGAACACAGCTTTTATGTGGTTATGTTAATGCATAATGGTGTTTATGTTTTTGAAGAGTGTGCATGTGCGTATGTGCTCAAGTGAGTCGGGGGAACCCTGAAGTATGATGTAGGGGGAAAAAGAATAGTTCCCCCCGCTATTTCAACGCAATGCATCTGTAGCATTACACAGTGCATGCCGCTTTCGTGTTTTCTGCAACTTTCTCGCATTAAAAATCTTTCTGGTGTACATGTAAATGAGCTATTTTAATTTGATATTCGCAAACCCCCTGCATAACATCATTAACAACAGGTCCATATTGTTGACCCAACGTGGTTTGAACGATGGATGTGCGACATAGTTATTACAGTTTCAGGAAATAGCTAGTTAATTTCTACAATGATGTGTAGCACTATGGTGGTTAAGCAGTGAGTTACGTTGTTGTACAAGAAACTTACCCCTGAACGAATTACATGCCTCTCATGATTGAGTCAGCAGATCCTTTCTCACAAACAAGATTACTAAGTAATTTTGTTTGTGAACAATATAGTGTACCAGTACAATCAGTTTGTTAATGAACAAGTCTCATCTTGTTCAGACTCAAATGGCAGACTCCACTGATTCATTGAAGCAGGTGAAACCAGTGATATGCGCCTTCACAGCCTGCATTTGAATGCTATTGGCTCATGCTATATGCAGTCTTTACAGGCATGAGAAGTCACCAAAGCAGTCTGTTACTTCAAATTAGAGCTCATTGGCTTCGAAAAGGGAGAGACGTCAGCGAACGGGAAATTTGAGTGATGTAAAAAAAATATTCAATCACTTAAAATAATAATGCACACCTGTGTCCCAGGGAACACAGGCCCCTCACGCTATGGAGCCAGTGACCCCGCTCATGACCTGGACTATGCGTTTGGACACTCCCCATTCACAGTGAGGGTGCCAGATCCCCCTTTTTATTTTGGACACTCTTCCTCCATGGAGACTCTATTCCCCTTTTGAATTTTTATGTTTATAATTACAGTATTTTAAATGAATGCCTCTACGAGGCCTTACACCACATCTATGTATCTGTCTATTACTCACCCCGCTACAACAACCTTGTGCGATCCAGCATCCTACTGAGCAGACATTGTGTTTTGTCATCACTATATGCTATGCATAATTTCATTTCATTTAAACTTACTGATTTTACTTCAGAACACACTGGGCTGTCAGTAAATGGTCAAACTTTTGACACAGCGTGTCAGCATAATAAAGAAGATGTTTATGGTAATTGACTACAGAATTCTAAATCACTTTTCTCTTTCTCCTTTATATATGTATATTCTAATAGAGAATGTAAATAAATGCATATTAATGAGGGATTTGTTGATGCAGGTATGAGAATGAATCTATTTGAGTTCATTATAGTTCTATTCTGAAGTATTTAGGCAGATCACAGTGTTGCTATATTCACAGGGATAGTTTCCATCCTAAAGCTGTGAGTTAATTGCCTGGAAGTAAAAGAGTGAAGAGCCACAGATGTTTATACTGCATTGAATGGATCTCTATATTTGACTTGCTACTCAAAATCATATGTATAGAATCACAGATATATTTCTGTACTGTCTCTTTCCTTATATAAAGTAAGGAACTTCTGATTCTGATTCCATTGACTACAAATGCATCATAACTGCAGCACCTCACACAATATGCATCATTGCTTTTATCACTTCCAACATGGTTGCTCTAAAAAAAAAGCTTTTAACAGGTTGATGTGACAGCAAGTTCTACATTGTGCTTTCCTTGGTGAAGGTTAATTCAATCATGAAAAGTAGACCACCAACACCAGTTACTGCTGACCACTTCACACCATTATTTAAGAGCAATGAGCACCAAGATCAGGGATTAGAAAATCACATAAATTGTATACCAGTGGTTCTCATCTGGTGGGTCGCAACCCAAAAATGGGTCACAGTTCTGATTAACAGCATGGAAATTACAACATTAAATGCAAATAATATTTTTTTAACTAAACATACACCAATCAGCCACAACATTAAAACCACCTGCCAAATATTATGTAGGTCCCCCTTGTGCCACCTTCTGAGATGATGTTCTTCTCAACACAATTGTTCTGAGCGGTTATCTGAATTACTGTTGACTTTGTCAGTTCACACCAGTCTTGCCATTCTCTGTTGACCCTTTCATCAACAAGACGTTTCCGTACACAGAACTGCCACTCACTGGATGTTTTTGTGTTTTTTAGCACCATTCAAAACAAATTCTTTTGTGCGTGAAAATCCCAGGAGATCAGCAGTTGCAGATATACTCAAATTAGCCGTTCTGGCACCAATAATCATCCATGTGATTATCAGATCAGCCAATCGTGTGGCAGCAGTGCAGTGAGTAAAATCAAGCAGGTAGGGGTCAGGAGCTTCAGTTAATGTTCACATCAACCATCAGAATGGTGGAAAAAAAATCTGCGCTTTTGACCGCGGCATGATCGTTTGTGCCGGTTTGTCAGTTGATTAGCACCACCAACACGATGGATTGACCAGCTGCACTGACTGACCAAAAGCTCTTATCTCATTGGTCAGTCAGTTTTCATCGCAGTCCGAAGAATAAAAAATCTGAACACTCTCCGTAAAAAAACAACAACATTGGATTGTCGGTGGATGATTTGTCAGACCTGATGTGCATAGTGCCAGCCATAGGAATGCACTGTTACTGTACAAAAACTAGTAGAGAACAAACATTCGGACCGAAAATACGGACTAGGTGTGAACAGGCCTTAATGTGTGTCCAAAGACGAGATCCATGCAATCCTTTAGTTGATAATCCTTTATCAATTCGCAGTCCTAGATTTTAGCCTTCTGCATCTGTTGTAAAAAACGATACAACGAACAATAACGCTATAGAACTGTACCTGTACAAAGACTTTTCAAAGCTTTTTTTATTTTAGACATTTTTATATATAGATATAGCAACAGATCAAGTAAAAATATGTGCAGCAATAAAGTGCTCAAGAAACTTACTGAAGGTTGGAGAATGTCTTTACATTTTTATATGCCACTGAAAAATAAATAAATGAATTAATTAAACAAATATAAAAAATGCCAAATTCTAAAAATAAGAGTGACAAAGATTACAAGTAACAAATATGTACTTTTCTTTTACTTGAAATGTAAATGTTACGGACATTGGCAATATGGTTATTTTTAAGAAGATTGGGCTTGAGTTCATAATACATTTCATTGGAATACATTGAGTATTCTTTTATTTTGTGACAATATAGAATATTGTTATTATCATTCTATTCTCATTATAATTATCTATTATCATTAATTATTATCGATATCTTTAGGACATGTAATCAGAACTTTCAAGCTGTCAGTTATTAAACCGCTTATCAAGAAACCACAGCTTCATCCTGGAGAATTGACTAATTACAGACTGATCTCAAATCTCCCATTTATATCTAAAATACGAGAAAAGGTAGTGTCCTCCCAACATTGTTCATTTCTATAGAGAAATGGTATCAAGGATTTCAGTCAGGATTTAGGCCACATCATAGTACAGGGACTGCACTTATCATCGTTACAAATTACTTGCTCTTATCATCTGATTGCGGCGATATCTCTCTTCAAGTGCTTTTAGATCTTAGTGCTGCCTTCGACAACATAGATCATCACATTCTTTTAGATAGGCTTGAGCATTTGTGGACCAGCATTAGCTTGGTTTAAGTCCTATTTATCTGACCACTACCACTTTATTTGTGTAAATGAGTAGTTATCAGATCAAGTAGAATTAAAGTACGGAATGCCACATGGCTCAGTCTTAGGTCCCCTGCTTTTCCCTTGGGAGACATCATCAGGAACCATGGGATTAGTTTTCACTGTTATGTAGACGGTACTCAGCTTTATATTTCCTCAAGACCTGATGAAATTTCACAATTGTCCAAATTAGCAGAATGTATCAATGATTTCAAAGACTGGAATTTTCTAGATATTTCCTTCTGCTCAATTATGACAATACAGAGATACTAATTATTGGACCAAAAACTTCTATACATCAGATGCTAGAATATAATTGGACTCTCGATGAATGTACTGTTATGTCATCTTCTAGAGTTAAGAACTTGGGTGATATGTTTGATAGCAATTTATCCATTGAAAATCGCATTTCCAATGTTTGTAGAACAGCTTTCCTCCACCTCAAAAATATTGCTAAGTTACGACACATGCTCTCGATTTCTGAAGCTGAATAGCCAAATTCATGCCTATTTATAATACCAAGAATATCAAAATCCACAAAATGAGGTAGATAATTTTCTTATTTGGCTCCTAAATCATTCCTTGCACTATTTGAGGCTCAGACACAATGTCTCAGTTTAAGTCTAGACTAAACACTCATCTCTTCAGCCAGGCATAGACCTAATTTATTCCTCAACTCATAGTTATGCTGCATAAATCAGGTCTTGTAGAACTGGAAACACTTCATATTGTATATCTCTGCTTTAAAGTGATTGGCATCTATGCTAATATTATTATTTCTGTTTCTCTGTCTGATACATATCCTGAGGTTACCAGAATCTGTCAGATCCAGCTTCAACCGAGCCCAATGTCCCACTCCCACTGACCCACACCTCGCTGACCTTTGCCAGAATCATCTTGGTCATAGGATGGACTACACTCTCTTATGATAGAATACATACACAATACATTAATACCAACTATGGTGGAAAGATCCAACCCCTCACTCTTGTCATTTTCGCCCCACCGCATAGGGCCGTTCTTCAGCCGGGCTCACAATGGGAATGGGCTGGAGAGAGGAGAGGCATAACTTTATGAGCCTTGTTTGGGCAGCGGACAATGAGGCACACCTGATGGGAGGACACCTCTCCTCAGGAAGCTGGCTTCTATCTCCTTGTGTACACACACTGGTGTCCTTGCATGTCCAGGAGCAGAGTGGGGAGGTTAACGGCCGAATTAGACGTGCGCCGGATCCATTCCCTCCCCAGACCCATGATGTGTCACAGACTTGCTGGGAAGCACGGCCGCATTAACAACAGGGCTAGGCGGGGCTAAAGCCCCGGGGCCCGAGCAAGGAGGGGGCCCGTGATTGGCTGTGGAGCAGATTGACTACTACTAGCCATCTGATTGCCAAAGCCTTACCACGCCCCCCACAATTTAGCCCTGTTATTCAGTGGCGCTTTGCCGTATATTCATAGGCCTATCAGATGATGGCTGCCTGCGCCTTATTAGAATATACGCGTCAACCAATCAATCACCGCCTCCACTCTTCACTTCATTCTAGACTATTCTTAAATTTGTCAGTCACGCATTATCTTCGTCGCATAGCTAAACATGTCATATTTTAAAAAAACATGTGCGAGTGGGGCTCAAAAAAGAAATGTTTTAAAAGCTAAACAGCAGAGGAAACATGAGCTGCTCAGTAAAATCCCCAAGCTATCGGGTTATTTTACTAAAGCTGATGATCACGGAGAAGTTGTGGAACAACAAGTGGGCAGGGCACATGTTGGAGCAGATAAAGACACAGCATCATCATCGACATCGACCCCACCAATTTTCAGTAAGTTTGATTATTAACTTGATGGATGTGATATTGCTTTTTGTGTTTGATCAAACTCTATATTCGCCTAAAGGGCTGGCGATAATATATAGGTAGAAATATGTCAATCTGTCTTCAGAAGAAATACCACACGGATTTGCAAGACGATTTCCCTGATGAAATTGCTCAATTCAAGGACTTTACCAAAAATGAGAAAAAAAAAAGTGTCGTAGCCTTGCTTCAGCTCCTGAGGAAGAAAAACCTGCAGTCTGTGTTCCCTAATATGGACATAGCTCTTCGTATTTTCTTGACTTTGCCTGTGACTAACGCCAGTGGAGAGCGTTCTTTTTCCAAACTGTCTTTGGTCAAAAATCGTCTTCGTTCATCTATGTTACAAGAGAGACTAAACCATCTTACTTTGATGTCCCTGGAAAATGACATTCTCCGATCCCTTGACTTCAGTGACATTATCAAGGACTTCTCTTCCACAAAAGCAGGAAAAAAAGATTTTAAGGTAAGCTATTTTCTTAATTGTATATTGTAAAGGAATTGCAACTGTTATTCTGAATGATTCTAGATTATATTTATGTAAAACAACTTCAGCAGTGTTTTAGAAAAATGTGTTGTTGTTTTTTCTCTCTCTCTGTAGTTGGTGACCTAAAGTGGTGGGGGGGCCCTGCAGTAACTCATAGCCCTGGGACCCAGTGAGCTCTTAATGCGGCCCTGCTGGGAAGTACCGCACGCGTCACAACCGATGGAATTTATGTAATAATTTGTAATGCAATAACATTATTTTACAACAGTTGTTTTTGAAAACTTTAACAACACTGAAATTATGCACTGCACAGTGAATATAGGATTTCTAATGGGAAAAATAGCTCTAAAGTCCTCATCTGTGGTCATTGTGTTTAACAGCCTGCCATTTTGCATTAAATCGATACAATTTTCAAAATGGCATATCGGATGAAACTAGTGACGAGTCGATTGACTCAAACATGTTTCCATGTAAAAAACATAATGAGGTTTCTCACCAGATGTAATTTTGTTGACATTTCTCCCAAAGTCATAAAGTTTAACCATTTAATGACAGCCCAGAATGTCCTGAACTGAGATCAGTTGGTTTAAACTAAATTAAACTATGCATAGCATATAGTGAAGACAAAACACACAGTCCACGCAGAAGGTGTGAGGTCACATGAGGTTAAAAGAGAATGCCTGTTTTTTGTTTTGTTTAGTTTTTTTAGTAATGCATATAGTTAGCTAAGTAACAGAGAAGACATTGTGTACTGTTATTGTTAAATCAATAAGAACAGAAGCCCATAGTTTACAAATGTAAAATATAGGATTACTTACAAACCGATGGGTATAACTCAGGATTACATTAACACAGGGTTAAAAATGACCCTGGATTTACATTTAAAGTTAAGCCCAAAAGTGAAACAAAGGGAGTATTTTAGAGAGAGAGAGAGAGAGAGAGAGAGAGAGAGAGAGATAATATATCCTCAGAAACGTTTGCTCATTAAGGACATGTCCCTGTGGCAGACCCAGTCATTAAAATTTTCACACGGAGAACAAGGACAACTTGTCGTTCCAAATGTGTATGACTTTGTCCCAGTGTAATTAAATGACATTAATGTTGTATAGTAAACGACAATGGCCAAATATTTTAACAATTACACAAAAGTGTTGAACAGCAAAGACCTCTAATGTGGGGCCTGGGTAGCTCAGCGAGTATTGTCGCTGACTACCACCCCTAGAGTCGTGAGTTTGAATCCAGGGTGTGCTGAGTGATTCCAGCAAGGTCTCCTAAGCAACCAAATTGGCCCGGTAGAGTCACATGGGGTAACCACCTCATGGTCGCGATTAGGCAGTGGCGTGCCATGCATTAAATGTTTAGACCTTCAGTGTGATTCATCCTATTAAGAAAACACAGTTTCACAATGAATAAGACACACTATGCCTTTGGGCGTCATACATTATATCACAGCTAACAGTAATACCAATTGACATTTTAAAAACACGTCCACGCATGAAAGCAAGAACTTGAAATGACACTTAATGCTCTTGAAATGACACTTAATGCTCAAGCAAGCCTAATTTTACCTCCAGCATGACTGTTTTGTGAAATGTGAAATCTCCCGAACAGACATTCAAAAATCATAATTTTTCATATGAATCTACCAAGGAGGTCTATAACACCTGTCTATATCTCTCATTAGAGATGTCTTCAAGTATTTGTTCTTCAGGTGTACAATTATCGAGATTATAATATTTTATACATCTGTTTCGGCAAGTGTTTGTTAAACAAGCTTTAATATAATGTAATGTGGAAACAAACTCATTTATCAATATTACTTTGTAGCGTGGCCACATAAAGGGGATGTTATATATATAAGGTTTATGACATAAAACTAATTATGTTAGTCATTATTGCCTTTAAGTTGTATTGCTTTTCCCCTGTATTCTGTATTTCCTCATCTGTGGTGTATTGATCCCGATTTCTGTTCACACGAGAACTTCGCGTGGTTCCGCGTCACGTGTTGTACTGCCACGTACAGGAAAAGACTATTATTTTCTATTTAAGGAACCGGTATGCCGGTTTTCGGGGGGAGACGCTCATTCAAGAGTACGCTTATTTCTCCAAACCGTTGATTCACAATTAGATTTACACTAGACTGACCTGGAAGCGCTAGGTCGCCGTTCCTCTGGGAAGTATATACATTTGGCTCGCTGCCAGGATTACTTTTATTCTGAGGACATTCGCCAGTCAACATCAACACAAGATCGTGCTCATTGGACTATACAATATCCCGGTGAGGCTGATTCGATCACTTTCATTGACTCTGAGCACCCTGGACTTCACTTTTACATGTATATACACCAAATCTTGTAGTATTGTAAATATTATTTGGGGTTTGTAAATACACTTGAGTTTATTGGTTTTTCATCAGTGTTGATATATTTTTTTATTCCACGCCATAGCCTATCTATAGAAACAGTTCAGTTTGTTCCCATTATAGTGTGAAACTCCACTTAAAGATTTTGGGGAGTGTTACATAGTGGTGGCCCGTACGGGGAACTTACGTGCCGTTTCTTTTTGGTGATAGTGGTTTTTTTGTCCATAAATATGGAGGAAATGACACAAGGAAATGGAGGAATAATTAATGTACATACTGATGAAATTGAGGCTGATGTGCATGATTTAAGATGTAACTATGATGAAACTCAGGCTGCTGATTTCACTGCGGGCCCGTTTGTTACCAGACGTAACCCGACAGATGAAATAGCATCTATACTAAGTTCGTTGTATAATTCTGATGAAGATGCTGATGGTGATGATGTTGAAAGAGAGATTGTGAATATAAATGTTGTACAAACAATGCAAATGGAGATTGATAAACTTAAGGTGGATTTATTGGCTCTTAACGCAAAAATACAACATAATGAACAGGAATTAAAACAGTCTGTGTATAGTTCCCTTAATAGGGAAACTAGTTTCCGGGAGTCAGTGGACGCTGGCTTAGCAGAGTCAGAAGATGATTTCCAGAGGTCTGTAGAAAAGTTGGAGAGAGCGGTGGTTGACTGTTTCCTACGGAGAGATGCAAGATGGGAAAATCAAATGAAAAAGTTAAGATTCACCAGTACCCCATCTCGTTCTCAAATACAGCCTTTTTACCCTGCCTCTTCCCTATCTACAGCTAATGTCTTAAATACTCCCGTACCAGCTACAAGACTTAAAGTCCCCCTGTTAACAGAGGCAACGCTACCTATGATGTCACTGCTGGAGCACAAATATCGAACATGGCTCACCCTTCATGTATGCCCAGTATGTCATCTTTCTGTGGGAAACCCCCTATCCGTCTGGAATTTCCTTCCTTTGGTGAATCCGGTGAGACATCAGACGTACTACATTTCATCGAACAGGTAGAAAATTATCTGGCCATTAGACCCCTGCCTAGTGTGGAGCTCGTTGGCACCCTGAGTACAGTGCTCAAAGACCCGCTCAGAGTTGGTGGAAGGCTGAAAAAAACAAGATCAATGATTGGCAGTCTTTCAAAAATGCTTTTATGTCTGCATTTCTCCCAGAGGATTACCTCACGGAAGTGGAGGACAAGTTAAGATCACTGGTGCAGCAACCCAGTCAGCGTTTGAGAGATTTCGCCTATGATTACCGAGCCCTCTGCCTCAAATGGAAGCCAGCTATCACAGAAGAGGAGATGGTGAGCCGAATTCTTAATAACATCAACCCAAGGGTTGCGGGCTGTCTGAGAGGGACGGTGAAAACAGTGGAACAGCTGGTGAAGGTGGGATCTATGGTGGAGAAGGACTGGATGGGAGCAAAGGATTACTGGTAGAAAGTGGGCAAATTGAACAGCAAAGAGACTACAACTAAAAGACCACCTGAATGCCATACTGCTAAAAATCTAGCAGGAGTATCCATAGCACAACCCCACCCTATGACTTCCCTTCTAGTAGTGCCGATAATGATAAAAGGACAAGAGGTGAAGGCGGTGCTGGATACAGGGGGCACATACACCCTTATTCAGGAAAGCCTGTGGAGACAGTTGGGAGGGGAAGCGAAACCTGACCCTCCAGGCCCACTTCAACAGTTCATTATGGCTGATGGAAAAATGCACCAGGCGATCAACAGGAAAACAGTCTGTTATGAGTGGCATGACAGGATATGCAGGTTGGACACCTATATTATGAAGGATGCTCACCTGGCCTTTCCCCTTATAGCTGGTCTGGACTTCCTGAGAGCCGCTGAAGCCATAGTGGATGTGGGACAATGGAGATATGGACTGAAAATGGGCAAAGGATGTATTTATCATCCATTTCTAACTGCACTTCTAAATCCTGTGCTGTCTTCACGTCTGATGGGTGAAAACCTAGGCATGACCGCTGCAGTGAGTCTATATTATGCCTTACCTCCAACCTGGAATTCACCCATGTATGATTTACACACACCAGTTGTTCCCAGATGGGACTCCGACAATCAGGAGGAATTAAAAAAGCTGATGGAAAATTGGCCTCGTACCACCTCTCAAGTCTTGGGAAAAACATCTGTGGAACAGCACAAAATTACACTGTCCGACGAAATGCCCATGAGATCCAGAGCTTATAGGGTCTCACCGTTCAAGAAGAAGATTATCGATGAGCAAGTAGAACAAATGCTACGAGACCATATCATCGAGCCTTCTTTCTCTCCTTGGTCATCACCTGTAGTCCTGGTCCCCAAACCCGATGGTTCCTACAGGTTCTGTGTGGACTATAGGAGGCTTAATAGTAAGACCGTACCTGACGCTTATCCAGTGCCAATCATTCATGACATCTTAGAATCCATGGAAGGCGCCTCCTGGTTCAGCACATTGGATTTGCAGTCAGGGTACTGGCAGGTAGAAATGGAGGAAAGTAGTAAAGAGAAAACAGCCTTCATCACCTCCCAAGGTCTATTTCAGTTCCGCTCCATGCCATATGGATTACGGAATGCCGCTGCCACCTTCCAGAGGCTGATGGAGAAGGTCCTAGCAGAGTTGAGAGGGAAGTTTTGTTTCGTTTACATTGATGACATCATAATCTATTCACGGTTTTACCAGAACATGTACAACATCTGAACACCATTCTGCAAAGTCTAGACCAAGCTTCGCTTACACTGAACATGAAGAAGGGTCACTTCTTTAAGAAGCAGCTGAAGTTTCTTGGACATATAATCTCAGAGAAAGGAGTGGAGGTTGATCCTGAAAAGACCAGAGCGGTAGCTGAATATCCTCCTCCCAAAGACATTAAAACCCTCCAACGCTTCTTGGGATTATCCGGGTGGTACCACAAGTTCATTCCCCATTTTGCCAACATCACAGCTCCATTAAACAACCTGAAAAAGAAAGGAGTTAAGTGGGATTGGACTCCTGAGTGCCAAACCAGCCTGGAGACTATCAAACAAATATTACAAAACCCCCCAGTATTGATGCAACCTGACCTCAATCAACCTTTCCAGGTTCATACAGACGCCAGTGATGTAGGCTTAGGAGCCATTATTACCCAGCAAACTCCTGAGGGGGAACGGGTAATAGCTTACGCATCACGAACATTGCGTGGACCTGAAGTGAATTATTCGACGGCTGAAAAAGAGTGTCTAGCTGTAGTCTGGGCAGTGGAAAAATGGAGACATTACCTTGAAGGAAGACAGTTCGACATTTACAGCGACCATGCTGCCTTAACTTGGGCCTTCAATAGCCCTAAAACCTCCACTCGGCTGACCCGGTGGACTCTTAGGCTGCAGCAATTCATCTTCCAAGTACATCACAGAAGAGGATGTCTGAACCTGGGACCAGATGCCTTGTCACGAGTCTGTGACGCTCCTGAAAGTGAAAGTGTGCCCTGTCTAGCCATAGTAAAATCAAAATGTGCCTCTGACATACCCCACACGTTAGAGGAAATCTCACAAGCACAAAGTCATGACAATACGGTGTCTCTCCTCCAACTGGCCCAAAAAACCAGAAAGGTTCAGGATAACCAAATTACCTTTGAGGTCCACCAGGGGGTGTTATATCGCCGGGTTCCTGTCAAGAACAATGGAAATAAATTCCAACTGGTTGTTCCTCAGGCATTAATTCCTGGTTTCTTGCATTACGTACATGATAACCCGCTGGGAGGACATCTGGGACAGCTGAAAACCTTACTGAGGCTCTTGGAGGTGGCGTGGTGGCCAACTGTCCATAAGGATGTCTGGCAGTATGTCAAAGGATGCGAAACATGTCAAAAATATAAACACGAAAATACAAAACCAAGTGGATTCTTACAACAGACACAAGTGACAGAACCAGGTCACACCTTGGGGATGGATTTTATGGGACCTTTTCCTATCAGTAAAAAACAGAACACTTACCTTCTGGTCATAGTTGACTATTACACCAAATGGGTAGAGATGTTCCCCCTTAGAGATAGTAAAACACAGAAGATCGTCAAAATTCTCAGGGAAGAAATCTTCACCCGATGGGGGGTCCCAAAATACATCATTTCTGACCGAGGAGCACAATTCACTTCTAACGTACTGTCAGAGCTATGCAGGTCCTGGGGAAGCATCCAAAAACTCACTACCAGTTACCATCCTCAAACAAACCTCACAGAAAGAATAAACAGGACAGTAAAAACTATGATTGCGTCATATGTGGGACAATACCATCAAACATGGGACCAGTGGTTACCTGAGCTGAGGTATGCTATCAACACGGCACACCAAGAAACAACAGGGAGAACTCCGGCGGAATTAATGCTGGGCAGACAGCTTCACGGTCCACTAGAGAGGTTGATGACCAAACATCATATAATATAATTGAAAGACAGAACATCATGGCAGAGGATGTAAAGCTCCGAGTAGGGGTGCAACAATCTAGACAAGCTAGATACTATAATGCCCGACGGAAAAATGCGCAGTTTCAGCCGGGTGATCTAGTCTGGGTTAAAACTCACCCTCTCTTGTCTTCCTCGAATAAATACTCTGCTAAGCTAGCGCCCAAGTGTGAGGGCCCAGCTGAAGTAATAAAAAAAATGAATATATATAACATCCACATAAAGGGGATGTTATATATATAAGGTTTATGACATAAAACTAATTATGTTAGTCATTATTGCCTTTAAGTTGTATTGCTTTTCCCCTGTATTCTGTATTTCCTCATTTGTGGTGTATTGATCCCGATTTCTGTTCACGCGAGAACTTCGCGTGGTTCCACGTCACGTGTTGTACTGCCACGTACAGGAAAAGACTATTATTTTCTATTTAAGGAACCGGTATGCCGGTTTTCGGGGGGAGACGCTCATTCAAGAGTACGCTTATTTCTCCAAACCGTTGATTCACAATTAGATTTACACTAGACTGACCTGGAAGCGCTAGGTCGCCGTTCCTCTGGGAAGTATATACATTTGGCTCGCTGCCAGGATTACTTTTATTCTGAGCATCAACACAAGATCGTGCTCATTGGACTATAAAATATCCCGGTGAGGCTGATTCGATCACTTTCATTGACTCTGAGCACCCTGGACTTCACTTTTACATGTATATACCCCAAATCTTGTAGTATTGTAAATATTATTTGGGGTTTGTAAATACACTTGAGTTTATTGGTTTTTCATCAGTGTTGATATATTTTTTATTCCACGCCATAGCCTATCTATAGAAACAGTTCAGTTTGTTCCCATTATAGTGTGAAACTCCACTTAAAGATTTTGGGGAGTGTTACAACTTAAGAAAGTGAATGTTTATTACTTTGTATATCTCCCTGAGTGTCGACATGTCTGTGTGACATCATGCCCCCTGCATCTCGGCAAAATCGGAGTTGAGAATTTCTGCACGAATTTGTAATTCTGACTTAAAGATCATGGCACATTTCCTAGTGGGAAGTGGTAAAATCCAACTTTCCGAGTTGAATGGAATGCAGGACTACTTTTCAAAACTTGATCTGACAATGAATGCTGCAGCAGCCTAATTTACACTTAGAAAAATCCTGATGTTACTATAACAATGCAAAAAGTATTACCAATTTGCTTGAAGTGAAAATCAGTCCTCCTTTCATGATTAAGAAATTACACGGTCATGCAGAACATCTCAGGTTTGTTATTCCATAAGGATCTCTTTCTCAATGGCGATAGTGGCCGTAATGACAGTCAACTCGTCAGCAAGATCTCGCGTTCTTCGCTTTCAAATTACATCACTTAACGCGTCATTGCATCACTCAAGGCCAGCTAGAAGGCCTCGACCGGGACATATACTAAAGATCACACCCACCAAGAACAAATAAATCAATCTGATTGGCTGATGAATATGACAGTCTGACTTTAGTTGCTCATTCATTTGCACTGATGAGGGATTCTGTGAAACTTCTGAAGGCCTGAGGGTGTAGCTCAAACTCACTCTCTGCTTTAGCTAAAGAGCTTGAAAATGAAATGAAAATTATTTATTTATTTGGCATCCTAGGCCAGCAGAGAAGGTTTTGCTGGCTTTGAGAATTTGTCACTGCGATTAGGGGTTCTCGCTCTCAATGGGGCGTGTGGTAAGTTGTGCGTGGATCGCATAGCATGAGCCTCCGCTGCTGTCAGTCTCCGTGGTGTCATACACAGCAAGCCACGTGATGAGATGCATGGACTGACTGTCTCAGAAGAGGAAGCAACTGAGACTTGTCCTCTACCACCCGGATTGAGGTGAGTAACTGCACCACCATGAGGACCTACTATGTAGTGGGAATTTGGCATTCCAAATTGGAAGAAAAGGATGATAAAAAAGATCTCAATTGCTGCACGCTGTACTGTATGTTGAGCCATTTAGATTTAGAAAATCAGTAGCCATGTAAGCCCTAATTTCAATGCACATTGAAATCTCCTGTAGATATTTGCCAACAGACATTTTATCAGCATAGAATCTAAAGATAGAGAAACAGGTCAAGGATAATTGTCCCTTAAATAGATGATTCATTCAATCAGAGGAACCTTTATCACTCAGTCCTCCTTCCCCATCATCCTCCCACTGTAAAAAAAAAAAAAAAAAAAACTAGTCCTTACATGCACTTATAAACCCTCTAAATAAATTGCATCAATGGGAAATCAACACTTGCAGCCCAGCAGCTCAATCTCTCCTGTGTAATGAAAAAGGACATCCAAGAAGCACTTGACAATATTAATCCCCATCACTCATGCCCTCTAAATACTCATCAAGGTACCATCAACTTAAAAAAAAAAAAATCTTCTATTATGCTTAAGTTTTTGTTTAGGGAAGTCCTGATGTGGCATGATTTGATGAGTTGATTGCCAATCTGATATAACAATATAACTTGAAACCTTATCCGTTTGCCAGCTCTCTCTGGGTCAACTGGGTCAACACCAGATTTACCAAGTGTGGTGTGTAATTCCTGAATGTTAGGGGATACTGTATAATTTAACATTTTAAATTGACATATATATTTTATTTTTTAATTATACCACAGGTCTGTTGAATGCTTGATTCTGACAGACATTCTAAGGTGTGCAATTATTTTCCAGTAAATGCACAACTATGAAGTAGTTCCAGGTCTTGACTGCATAATGTTTCCATATCACTTAGCCAAAGTATTTCAGTTATTTCAAAGAGCAGTACAACAGTCACATAACCAATTAAAACAAATATATTGTTTACATAAATTAGATAAGAATGTCCATGTCTATAATATCCTTAATTTATTTAAGTTTCAGGCACCCTTGCTCTCACTCTCACACTTTTTCACTCTCGACACATATACATACACACACACATGCACACATACATGCACACACACACACACACACACACACACACACACACACATACACGCACAACCTTGTTACTCTAGTAAGTGCTCTAGTAAAGCAGCGTAAGACTCGCAAGCCTCACAAACCTCCATTGTTAGTTCTTAAGTGACATTTTTGAACTAACAATGAAGGCTCGGGCTCTGTATATATATATATATATCATGTTCTTGAAGTCTGGTTAAAAAAAAAGCATGTGTTAAATGCATAAAATGCTTTGAGTGATTTAAGCATGTACTTACATGCATAGGATGCTGTGAATAATATAAGCATGCATTAAGTATGTGTTGAGGCATGTGGGGAGGCTGGTGCCCTGTTTGTGTTTTCATTTGACATTAGGCTGTACCATATTTCTGTATTTTCTTTATTTTTTAAATACAATACATCCCCATCGACTGCTGTTTCCTTTTTAATAAACAGCTGTCAGAACTAAACCCAAAAATATATTTTTGTATCCAGTGGTGATTATTTTCAACCCACCAGCTACACAAATAAAAATGTAATGCTTCATCAAATCCATGTAATTCAACTTTTATAAGGTGACGTGGGATAAGAATGATTTACAGAAAAAAAAAAAGCGAAGCGATTAATATTCATAATACAGTGTGTCATGTACGACTCCTTTTGTGCTTTTACACAGTTGATTTAATGTCATCAGATTGATATGGTGAATATAGATGACATGCAGAATAACACAAATACTGATTAAGAAATTCTTGAATTCATTATGTTGTATCTTCTCTTTACTGTGTAAATACAGAGAAGCTCTTTCTCTTGCTGTCTGTTTGAAGTGGACATGCATGGGTTTTTGAACATCAGACAGGTCTGAAAGTGCTTCCACTCAGACAGCTTTGATTTCAGACTAAACAAAAGCCAGAGACAAAAGCAAACCTGGCTTACTTTCATAGAATGAGTGAGTCAGGCCATGGTGGTAATGGTCTCACTTCCTGACAGGCTCTGAGCTGGGTTTGTTTGTGGGAACAAATTAGGCCCAGAAGCATCAGGGAACCACAGTTATAGATGGTCAGAAGGTGTCTGAGAAAACACACTCACCACAGTTCACCAAAGGAGCAGAGTCTTGACAGTGTGTAAAATAGTAAACAGGTTGAGAAAAAAGTTTGTTTGTTCTTAATTGATCCAAAATGTATTTATGCCACAATGGTGAGTCAGTAACGATGCAGCAATATGGTAACAATTGATTTTATTTCACTTTCTCACCTTTCAGAATAAAACATTGCTTTGATGGAAATAAAAAGAGTCATTTTTAAATTAACCAACAATGTGCATTATCCCGCTAAAAGAGGCCACTGACATCAGGGAACACTGTTCCATGAAGGAGTGTAGGTGGTACTTGTCAAAGTAGCCACAAAGTAGCAAAATGCCAGGATCCAAGTTGCTTTCCCAGCAGAACATTGCCCAGATCATCACACTGCCTCCGCTGACCTGCTTTCTTCCCATAGTGCATCCTGCTGCCATCTCTTCCCCCAGGTAAACGATGCACATGCACCCGGCCGTCCACATGATCTAAAAGAAAACCTTCTTGGCCTCCATTTCTGATACTCACATGCCCATTGTAGGCACTTTTGGCGGTGGACAGGGGCCAGCATGGGCCCTCTGACTGGTCTGCGGCTACGCAGCCCCATATGCAGCAAGCTGCGATGCACTGTGTGTTCTGACACGTTTCTATCTTGGCCAGCATTACATTTTTCAGCAATTTGTGCTACAGTAGCTCTTCTGTGGGATTGGACCAGATGGGCAAACCTTCACTCAATGAGCCTTGGGTGCCCATGACCCTGTTGACGGTTCATCAATTTCAACACTGACTGTTCAGTTGCTGCCTAATATAGCCCACCCTTTTACAGGTTCCATGGTAACAATATAATAAATGTTATTTACTGCACCTGTCAGTGATTTTGATGTTGTGGCTGATCAGTATATATATAAACTCAGTAAATATTTATATGAACATAAAAAGATTCAACACCTAAGACATACACTGAACAAGTTTCGCAGACACATGACTAACAGAAATGGAATAATGTGTCCCTGAACAAGTGTCCCTAATTAAAAGTAACAGTCAGTAACAGTCAGTATCTGGTGTGGCCACCAGCTTCATTAAGTATTGCAGTGCATCTCCTCCTCATGGACTGCACCAAATTTGCCAGTTCTTGCTGTGAGATGTTACCCCACTCTTCCTCAAAGGGACTGGAAGAGTGAGGACTTCATGGACATTTCTGGTGGAGAATGGCCTGAGCCCTCACCATCAGTGTCGCCTGGTCATTTTTCCGGGGCTTCAGCCCCGAATGTTTTGACTGTAGCCCTGAATGTAATTTTAAATGTAGGCAACACAAGTTTAGGTGCAGCTCAACAACAACAACAACAACAACAACAAAAATATTTCTGTAAGAATATGCAATAATCTTCATGACGCAGCCTGTCTCGCAGGTATTTGAAGAATGTAGGCTACTCGCAATAAAATTGCTACATTTTGTTTGAAGTTCACGTGGCGTGACACCCTCCCCCTCCGCCTCCCGCTACTAGAGAGAGGCAGCTTGTGCCACTCTGGAGGAAAAATGAAACGTCAAGAAAAAAAGCAACGCAGACTTTTGGACTTTATTGAAAAGAAGAGTAATGGTGAGGATTTACTGATGTTACCTACATGTTTAGCTTAATGTTTTTAAACTTGTGGGCTGGTCAAGGACGTCCAAATATAAGGTGACCATACGTCCTTCTTTCGGACCTTAAAAAAGCACCCGGCCGGGATTTCTAAATTTGCAAAAATGTCCGGGATTCAGCTTTAGTTGCACTATGATGTGGATCTGGTCTAATACTTCATTGTATGCGTGCGCATATTTGCATTGCTTTAACCCCTCTTTGTAAGTCCGAACACCAATTTGTCGATTATAAGAGGCTTGCAGCAACTATTGGTTAAATAGTTATATTCCTGCCTGTCAATCTCTCCGTGAAGCGTTGTTTGCTTGTTGCTTGACACTGACAGCAGCAGCAAATGACAGCTGAGTGGAAACAATGCCCAAATGAAAGTGCAAATTTACAGAAGATTTGCACAAATAATTCCCATTCATGCTTTCGTCCAGGTCGAGATACATGAGAAGCAGAATGTATGACATGTAAAGCTGCACTTATGTATCAGTTGATAATAAAGGTGCAAGTGATTTAAAAACGCACATTAGCTCTGCAAATCATAAAGGTTCAGCAAAAGGTGAAAGTTCATCAGGTAAATTAATGGACTACTTTGTGTGACCAGGTTAAATTGTTATCACATTGCTTCATTTTACATGGCCATTCAAAATAATAGTAATAGTAAATGAAGGTACACACATGGCATCAAATATTTTATTTTAGTACATGGACATTCAAAAGAATGTTAGACGTTTATATGTATTTACATATATGTATGTTGTGCTAATAGAGTGTCTTTTTCACTGTATTAAAATTTGCATTCATAGTAACACTGTTTTGAACCTTATTATAAAATGTCTGCATGGGGTGTGCTAGTCCACTTATGCTAGTAACCAGTAACTGACTGACTTAAGATTACCGACTTCATATTAGAGTCAACTAATGTTACACCAAAATAAATAGTTTTACTGTTTAATGATAAATCTGGAAATTAGCAATTTTTTTGGTACACATTGAAATTTCCAATGAACAACACATGGAATTCAGTGTTTCCCATTAATTGACTAGACTCTGGCAGCCGCCACAGTCTCATTTGCAGGGTCTCATAATGAACCAACATTTTTTTTACACTTCTCATCTATAATATTTTTGCACTTCTCAGTCTCATAATAACATAAAAAAAAGGTTGTGTTTTGTGCTCTCTATCGTGTGCCAGTCAGCTCCTCACCCACTGCTGTAAAATCAAGCGCTCACACACACTTACAGGTATATGCACTGGAGTATTCCTGGATCCATCCATTGTTATTTGGTTGAGCAGGTAATCTTTGAGGTAATTAACGTTAACTGACATTAAATGTATCCACTGCATTTATACACTATTCCACACACAATTTATCATCATCAGTGTACAAGAGCAAACAGATAATACAGTGCATCCGGAAAGTATTCAAAGCGCTTCACTTTTTCCACATTTTGTTATGTTACAGCCTTATTCCAAAAAGGATTAAATTCATTATTTTCCTCAAAATTCTACAAACAATACCCCATAATGACAACGTGAAAGAAGTTTGTTTGAAATCTTTGCAAATTTATTAAAAATAAAAACGAAAAAAATCGCATGTACATAAGTATTCACAGACTTTGCTCAATACTTTGTTGAAGCACCTTTGTGTTAGGATTCAGACGAGGGCAGACGAGGAGTGAGGATCTAAGTGCAGCTCTTTATTAAATAAACAAGAAAACACAGACTAAATCAAAACACAGGGAACAAACAAAACATCCACGAGGGAATAACAAAAATGTAAACACAAGAAACAACCATGGCGGGCACAGCAGGAACACAGTCAAAGACAACCATAACATACAATGACTGACAACGAATGAACAAACAACAGGGCTTAAATACACAGGGATGATGATTAAATTACAAACAGGTGAGAACAATGACACTGGCAGTGATGAGGGCAGGGGATTATGGGAAGTGTAGTTCGGGACAGGTGACAGGGGAGAAACACTGAGCAGACAACGGGGAATCGTGACACTTTGGCACTAATTACAGCCTCAAGTCTTTTTGTGTATGATGCTACAAGCTTGGCACACCTATTTTTGGGCAGTTTATCCTATTCTTCTTTGCAGGACCTCTCAAGCTCCATCTGGTTTGATGGGGAGCATCAGTGCAGACATTTTCAGATCTCTCCAGAGATGTTAAATCGGGTTCAAGTCTGGGCTCTGGCTGGGCCATACAGGACTTCACAGAGTTGTCCCGTAGCCGCTCCTTTGTTATCTTGGCCGTGTGCTTAGTGTCGTTGTCCTGTTGGAAGATGAACCTTCACCCCAGTCTGAGTTCCAGAGCACTCTGGAGCAGGTTTTCATTAAGGATGTCTCTGTACATTGCTTCATTCATCTTACCCTCGATCCTGACTAGTCTCCCACTTCCTGCTGCTGAAACACATCCACACACCATCATGCTTCACTGTAGGGATGGTATTGGCCAGGTGATGAGCGGTGCCTGGTTTCCTCCAGACATGAAGCTTGCCATTCAGGCCAAAGAGTTAAATATTTGTTTCATTAGACCAGAGAATTTTGATTCTCATGATTTGAGAGTACTTCAGGTGCCTTTGGTAAACTCCTGGTAGTGTCAATCCAGCTAATTTTTGCCAGTCGCTTTTGGCGACGCAGGTCTTGGCTCTGTCAATTAAACCCTTGCTGGGGGTGAAGAGCATCATGTAAATGGGGAAGAATTGGGGCACTGTTTCTCACAATTCAATTTATTTCAGCTTTAAGAGCACAAAATTGTTTACAAGATCACAACACTGTCCTCTAGGGGGGTTAGGGGGTGCTCTCAAAGTGCACCAGATGGAAGTATTTAACTTTAAAATGTAAAAAATTTCGGAGGTCCACCCCCCATACTCTCACAAAATCCTGTGAGAATCATTGTACTTTCATTGTAAGTAAGGTGCCAGAGTGCATAAAAAACCATAAAGGTAGAGCGTGTTTATTTAAAATAGATGGGGGGGGGGGCACCTAAAGCCACACCCACTGAAATGGTGCTAGGCTAAGCCCCAAACCTCCTCAAGTCCTAGAAACACCCTAGCCCTCACCCTCCAATCCAACAGGTCCCAGATGTGCTCAATGGGATTGAGATCTGGGCTCTTCGCTGGCCATGGTAGAAAATGGACATTCCTGTCTTGCAGGAAATCACACACAGAACGAGCAGGATGAGCATGCAGGAAGGGTACCACATGAGGGAGGATGATGTCTTCCCTGTAACGCACAGCATTAAGATTGCCTGCTATGACAACAAGCTCAGTCTGATGATGCTGTAACACACCGCCTCAGACCATCTCCAAATCGATCCCGCTCCAGAGTACAGACCTCGATGTAACACTCATTACTTTGACGATAAACGCAAGTCCAACCATCACCCCTGGTGAGACAAAACCACTTTTTGCCAGTCCTGTCTGGTCCAGCGAAGGTGGGTTTGTGCCTATAGGCGACATTGTTGCCGGTGATGTCTGGAAAGGACCTGCTTTAAAACAGGCCTACAAGCCCTCAGTCCAGCCTCTCTCAGCCTATTGCAGAGAGTCTGATCACTGATGGAGGGATTGAGTATTCCTGGTGTACCTCTGGCAGTTGTTGTTGCCATCTTGTACCTGTCCACAGGTGTGATATTTTCGATCCTGTGCAGATGTTGTTACACTGCCACTGCGAGGATGATCAGCTGTCCTTCCTGTCTCCCTGTAGTGCTGTCTTAGGCATCTCACAGTACAGACATTGCAATTTATTGTCCTGGCATGCTGGACAATAAATGCTGCATCATGCCTCGATGCAGCATGCCTAAGGCACGTTCACGCAGACGAGCAGGGACCCTGGGCATCTTTCTTTTGATGTTTTTTAGAGTCAGTAGAAAGGTCTCTTTAGTGTCCTAAATTTTTATAACTGTGACCTTAATTGCCTACCATCTGTAAGCTGTTAGTGTCTTAACGACCATTCCACAGGTCATTAACTATGGTACAAGATCAGATAGTGCCTTGTAGACAAAAATCTGAATTTTAAAATCAACCCTGAAGTTCACTGAAAGCCAGTGTAGAGATGCTAAAACCGGAGAAATGTGATCCCTCTTTCTTGACCCTGTTAAAAGCCTAGCTGCAGTGTTTTAAACAAGCTGAAGGCGGGAAAATGCAGTTTGGGACAGACCAATATACAATAAGTAGCAATAGTCTAACCTTGATGAAATAAGTGAGTGGATCACAATTTCTAAGTCTTTATGGGAAATATTTATTTTTTATTTTAACAATAGATCTAAGGTGGAAAAAGCTACCGTTTACAACAGCACTGATCTGCTCATTGAAAAGTAATGATGAGTCTAAAATCACTCCAAAACTCCTCACATGATCTTGTACATTCGATGACAGCGGAACTAACAGGGCAACCAGGCTTAGTAAGGAGGACATGGAGGAAACTAAAATCAGAACTTCGGTTTTGCTTTAATTTAATTGAAAGAAATTGCTTGCCAGCCAATGTTCTTTAATGCCGACCCGCTGTTTACAAACACGCCGGCGGAGCCCTTTGTCTGGGCTGCTCGGCCGCGGAAACGCAGAAGGAAAAGAGGAAAACGAGCCGGCGTTCTCATCAGAGTAAGACATCGTGCAAATCGACCCCCGCTATTCAGTATACTACTGGCAAATGTTCAGTCTCTGGACAACAAGCTCTGCGAGCTGAGAGCGCGGATCTCTTTCCAACGAGAGACGAGAAATTGCTGTGTTATCTGCCTTACAGAAACCTGGATGTCTACGGAGATTCCAGACTCGGCCATCGAAATCACGGGCTTCTCCGTGCACCGAGCGGACAGAGCGAAAGACCTCTCCGGTAAAAGCAGAGGTGGTGGTGTATGTTTTATGATCAACAAATCATGGTGTGATCAGAGGAACGTACATTTAATCAAGTCTTTCTGCTCTCCTGAACTGGAATTTCTCCCTGAGGCTGCGTTCATTGTTGCCGGGGACTTTAACAAAGCCAACTTCAAAACAATCACTCCAAAATACCACCAACACATAAAGTTCAAGACAAGAGGGGACCGGGTATTAGATCATTGTTACTCTCCTTTCCGGGAAGGCTACAAATCCCTCCCCCGCCCCCCATTTGGCAAATCGGACCATTCTTCCGTTCTACTTCTACCTGCGTACAGGCAGAAACTAAAACGGGAAGCACCCACCCTCAGAACGATCCAGTGCTGGTCGGACCAATCAGACTCTGCGCTACAAGACTGTTTTGATCACGTGGACTGGGAGATGTTCCGGTCCGCCTCTGATGACGACATCGAGGTTTACGCTGACAGCGTAATGTGTTTCATCAGGAAGTGCGTAGAGGACGTTGTTCCGACCAAAACTATACGGATATACCCCAACCAGAAACCATGGGTTAACGGAGATGTTCGCGCGGCACTCACTGCGCGGACCTCCGCTTTTAATTCTTCTATCACGGAGGAGCGTAAACAAGCCAGTTATGCCCTCCGTAACACTATCAGTGCAGCCAACGCCAGTACAGGCACAAGCTTGAAGGTCAGTTCAACACCACTGACTCTAGAAGTATGTGGCAGGGAATTAACACAATCACGGACTACAAACGGAATAAAGTTTCCACCATGAACACCGCTGCATCTCTCCCGGACGAACTTAATACATTTTATGCTTGTTTTGAGGACAATAACACCGCCCTCGCGGAGAGAGTATTCGCGGCTGACGCTACAGAGGTTGGTTCACTCTCCGTCTCTGTTGTGGATGTAACCCGATCCTTCCGACGGGTGAACATCCGTAAAGCCGCGGGTCCAGACGGCATTCCGGGCCGCGTCATCAGAGCGTGCGCGAATCAACTGGCTGGTGTTTTTACGGACATTTTCAATCTGTCCCTCTCCCTGTCTGTAGTCCCCACATGCTTCAAAACATCAACCATTGTGCCTGTACCGAAGCAAGCCACAATCACTTGCTTAAATGACTGGCGTCCTGTTGCTCTGACCCCCATCATCAGCAAATGCTTCGAGAGGTTAATCAGAGATTACATCTGCTCTGTTCTGCCCCCCTCTTTGGACCCATTGCAGTTTGCCTACCGCAACAACCGCTCCACCGATGATGCCATTGCATCTACAATACACACTGCTCTCTCCCATCTGGAAAAAAGGAACACATATGTGAGAATGCTGTTTGTAGACTACAGCTCAGCATTCAACACCATAGTGCCCTCCAAGCTTGATGAGAAACTCCGGGCTCTGGGCTTAAACAGCTCGTTGTGCAGCTGGATCCTGGATTTCCTGTCAGGCAGACGTCAGGTGGTTAGAATGGGCAGCAACACCTCCTCATCACTGACCCTCAACACTGGAGCCTCGCAGAGCTGTGTTCTCAGCCCACTCCTGTATTCCCTGTACACACACGACTGTGTGGCAACACATAGCTCCAATACCATCATTAAGTTTGCTGACGATACAACGGTGGTAGGTCTGATCACTGACAATGATGAAAGAGCCTACAGAGAGGAGGTGCACACTCTGACACGCTGGTGTCAAGAGCACAACCTCTCCCTCAATGTCAGTAAAACCAAGGAGCTTGTTGTGGACTTCAGGAAGAAAGACGGAGAACACAGCCCCATCACCGTCAATGGAGCACCGGTGGAGAGAGTCAGCAGCTTCAAGTTCCTCGGTGTCCACATTACTGAGGAACTCACATGGTCCGTCCACACTGAGGCCGTTGTGAAGAAGGCTCACCAGCGCTTCTTCTTCCTGAGACGGCTGAGTAAGTTTGGAATGAACCAACACATCCTCACACGGTTCTACACCAGCACTGTAGAGAGCATCCTGACTGGCTGCATCACCGCCTGGTACGGCAATAGCACCGCGCACAACTGCAAAGCCCTGCAAAGGGTGGTGCGAACTGCCAGGAACATCATCGGAGGTGAGCTTCCCTCCCTCCAGGACATATACACTAGGCGGTGTGTGAAAAAAGCTCGGACGATCATCAGAGACTCCAGCCACTCGAGTCATGGTCTGTTCTCACTGCTACCATCAGGCAGGCGGTATCGCAGCATCAGGACCCGCACCAGCCGACTACATGATAGCTTTTTCCCCCAAGCAATCAGACTGTTGAACACTTGATCTATCAGGATCAATAATTAGCACTGCACTTTATTAATCTATAATCTCACACTGGACTGTCAACATATTCTCCTCAATATACTACTTCATATACATATATATATATATATATATATATTTCATATACTCCTTACTTATTGTATTGTATATTGTGTATTCTATATTGTGTGTATTGTATATAATTATCGTGTTGTGTAAGTATGTGTACATTTGATATGTAAATTGTGTTGTGTAAGTATGTTGTTTATTGTAATTGGTATATGTCTCGTCACTGTCATGACTGCTATGTTGCTTGGAACTGCACACAAGAATTGCACCTACTGTTGCACTTGTGTACATGGTAGTGTGACAATAAAGTGATTTGATTGATTTGATTTGTTTAATATATTTCAAACAATTTAGGGCATTCTCAGATGAACAATTCTTGTCTACACTCACTGAGAAATAAAATTGGGAATCGTCAGCATAACAGTGATAAGATATGCTGTACTTATTAAAAATAGAACTAAGAGGAAGCATATACAGTGAAAGTAACAAGGGTCCTAATATTGACCCTTGAGGGACACCACACTGTAATTGAGCCGGGGTAGAAACAAAATTACCAAAATTCACCTTTTAAATAGGAGGAAAACCACTGGAGGGTCATCCCCTGAATGCCAACCATACATTCTAGACGATTGAGGAGAATATCATGGTCGATCGTGTCGAACATGGCACTGAAATCTAATAAAACTAAGATGACAGGTGAACCTGAATCCATGGAGAGTAAAATATCATTAGTGACCTTGAACAATGCAGATTCGGTGCTGTGCAAGTTTGTGAAACCAGAATGAAATGTATCTAAAATATTAAATGTATTTAATCCAAAATCTCCAAAATCTTGGAAATAAAAGACAGTTTGGAGATTGGTCTGTAGTTGTTGTGTATTGCCAGATCCCGTATTTATTTTATTTTTTAACAAAGGATGTACAATCGCATGTTTAAAACTACTTGGAACAACTCCACTTGCTAATGAGCTGGTAATTATAGCTGTCACACTTGAACTGATAGTCGTGAAAAATTCTTTAAGAAGGCGTGGAGAAAGAATATCCAGCTTTTGGAACTTTGCTGTTAAAATGGGTACGAGGGATGTTGTGATGTGGCTCGAGTGTTTTAATTATATGCAGAAATCACACATCTTCGTCAGTAGAGTAGGGAAACATAATTGGCCATGAACACCCCAATCAGTTTAGTTATGGTTTTATGCCTGTCTGAATCAACACTGAGTGCCTATTTAAAAATGAAAAGTGAATGTGTGCAGTTTCGGCTCATCTGTGCAGGATTTTTCCATGATGATTTCGTGTAATTACTAGTTTACAGCACTTGTATCGAGCGATGTCTGCAACATTGCCTGTTTTGTAAAATTTTTTGATGATTGCTGTTGTAATTTACTGCAAAAAAAACATTTTTCCAGACAGGAGACCTGAATTATGCAGGGGGCTTCTTTATCGGTCGCTCATTTCCTCCACTTGCCATTTTCAATTACACACAACGCTTGCAGAACTGTGATGTCATCAAGTTGACCCACGTGAAACACAGACAGAGCGTATCCATCTACAGATCCATTCAGGTGCATTAGCGGAGGATGTAACTGTGCATATCTATTTGATATTTTATTTTCTTCACAAATCCTTGTGCCCATATGCATCAATAAACTTAAGGTGTATATATAAATATATATATATTAGGAGACCACAGCAAAACAGTTTCTCTGGATTTACTATTTATAGGTATGTGTTTGAGGAAAATGAAAATATTTGTTTTATTCTATAAAGTACTGACAACATTTCTACCAAATTACAAATAAAATATTGTCATTTAGAGTATTTATTTGCAGAAAATTACAACTGGTCAAAATAACAAAAAATAACCTTGAATAATGCAAAGAAAACAAGTTCATATTAATTTTTAAACAACATAATACTAATATTTTAATTTAAGAAGTGTGCAGGCATGGCATGCTCTCTACCAGTCTTTCACATTGCTGTTGGGTGATTTTATGCCACTCCTGACGCAAAAATTCAAGCAGCTCGGCTTTGTTTGATGGCTTGTGGCCATACATCTTCATCTTGATCATATTCCAGAAGTTTTCAAGGGGGTTCAGGTCTGGAGATTGGACTGGCCATGAAAGGGTCTTGATCCGGAGGTCCATTATTCACACCTTGATTGACCTGGCCTTGCAGGATGACCTCGACCTTATTAAGACTTACCTGGCTTCGGGACAAGTGGTTTTTTGCTTTGCACACACTAGCGGTTTTGCAAGCCTACCTAGCCCATTTAATGAGGAATTTAGATGAGGGAGATGGACTGGATGCAGAGGCCACCACAGAGTTATGCAGAGCTTTGGATTTGGTGCAGAGGGCTACAAAATATATCGCTCTGTCTGTTGGCGGCAGAGTGTCACTTGTGGCTTACTCTCACGGACTCTCGTGAAAAGGACAAGGCATTTTAATGGAATGCCCCAAATCACAAATGGGACTATTATATAACACCATTCAATCAGTGGTTGAAAAGTTCCATGCTGTAAAGTACTGGAGAAGGAAAAGCCAGAGCTCCATTCAAACGGCCTTTCGGACAGCTGAAGCGAGCTTGACGTGCTTCCTATGAAGCGAAGCATGAGCCCCCATTCAGCAGACAAAGTGGACCATACAAACATTTCTGTTTCTCCCATTTCCTTTTCGGACATCTGTGACATGTTTGAACGTTATTCATACCTCGAATGCCCAGCAGTCAGAAGGTACCTCAGTTTTCACCCACAACTGGGGAGCGAACGTTGAGAACTCTCAACTCGAGTTTTGCCTCTGTCCCCATGGCCTTAGGTCTCGGTGTACGTGAGGCAAAACTTGAAGTACAACAAGCACAAGTGCACACAAAACACATTGTTAAGCACCACATGCTGTCCCACCAACAGTAATGCTGGGCCCATTGTTGCAGACCAGTTCGTTGCCAATTCCCCCCATGTTCACACACTCATCCCCAATTAAAATGCCATGAAGGAGAATTTGTCATTGAGCTTCTCTGCTGTAGACGCACCTCTTTTTTCTCATGCCTAGATATAATAAAGGCAAATAAATGGTTAACTTCCATTCAATCAGCCACAGTATCGAAGGCACAGGTGCCTTGTTCTTCTGCGATGCTGATTGTTAAGCAGCCGTTAAAAGTAAGCCAAGAGGGTAAGTGTTTACTCTAGTGTTTACTCTGTGTCATTGCACAGCAGAAAATCATCCATTAATTCCACAGTCTGCCCTGTTATCAGCCTGGCAGGTGCAGACAGAAATAAATTGGGTAATTTGAGCAAAATGGCTTGGCCATTCAGTTCAGACGGGCACCACCTGCATTTAATGGGGTAAGTCTTACAGTAGTTTCTGTTCAGGAATTCCTGTTCTTTCAGGAGATTTATTCTCTCTTGCAGAAAAAGCCAATAGAAGAGATTTCTCTTTCTCAGAGAGAGTGCGGTTTTTACAGTTATTTCCTAATTTCAGAAATTGTAGTTATTGTATACTTAAATCTGCTTGTGTGCTGCTCTATGTCTGCCACGTGGGCTGAAACAATGGGCAGATACTGTTTGCATGGGGCTATAGTATATCATTCCCAATACATCATTAAGCAGCATTGAGTGAACTATGAAAGGGGATGTCTTGGTTACTTATCTAACCCTGGTTCCCTGAGTATGACCGAGATGCTGCGTTGCTGGCCATACTCACTAGTTGCTGCAAAGGGTCATGCCTCTTAAGTGCCATCAGCCAATAAATTGGCATGACTGTATAAGTGCTTCAAACCACATGACCACTTGCGTGGCCAATGTGTCATTACGCAGCATCTCGTTCCAGGGTTGTAGACTTAACAGAGACATTTTCTCTAGTTACATTTCTTGTTTAATTCATGTGTTTTTTGTGTTTGTTTGTTTTTTGCCACTTTGTAAATAAACTACATTTGGGTTCAGTTAACACATCTTCGAGTTTCATACTCTTGTGTCTGCTGCTACAATGTTACAATGTAATCTCAGACTGACTCAATGATGTTGAGATACATATCATCTGTTGCAGGACTCCTTGTTCTGCTTCTATTTTATTTGCAAAAGGAAAGTTTTGATTTTAATATTTAAAATGTATTTTTCCTACTAATGCATTAAATTTAATCAAATAACCATCTTAAGACAATTTTTTTGGTGAAACCTCTAATGTGGTTAGACTTTTGTCCAGTAATGTATATAATCAAGTACATGCATTTAATTTATTTATTTACTTTTAAGTGTATTCATAAATAACAGAATTATTATTTGTATTTAACTTCTTTTCGGACCAAAAAATAATAAAAAATTATGGAAAGGGCAAGAAGAATGCACAGTTAGTTATTCCCCATGACCAAAGTGAGGATGTGGCTTTAATAGTGGCTTTTAAACTAAAGCTAGTGTTTGTTTTGTTTCCACAGCATTTAACATAACCCTACAATTGGCTTTATTCCATCTGTTCTAATACTAATTGTTGATCTACTGTATATACTCATGTGTGTAATGTTTAATGTGTGTGTTCATGTATTTCATGTCTTTTTGTTTTGAAAAGTCTAGTTCCTCTTTCATGTGGTTCCCTTGTAATGTGATTTCATGTTTCACTCCATGTTCATGTGTCTTGTTTTCATTGGTTTATTGTTTCTTTATGTTTTTATCTGTTGTAGTTTGTTATTGGTTTTAGTTTATTAGTCTTGTTATCTTGTTTATAATTCTGTCTGTTTATTAAACACCCAATGTGTTTAAGCCCTCATGTTTGCCATTGTCTCTTGCCAATTATTGTATGTTAATGTATTTATGTAACATTGTTTAGCCAAGCCAAGCTCATGTTTAGGTTTTGTTTTATTGTCAAGTCAAGTTTAGTTAATGTTTATGTTTTGTTTTTGATTTCACACTTGGATTTATCACGATTCGAAATAAACTGCACTTGGGTTCATCTTCACATCTTCATCATCTTAATCATTGTCCTTGCCTGCTTTTTTACAGAAACAACAATGAACCCAGCAGTTCGGCTTCTGTGCCTATGTCGGGGGAATCATTCCCTGGAGGATTATGTTGAGGACTTTTGTGCCCTGTCCTGCCAGGGTAACTTTAATGAGGTTGCACTCAGACCGTTTCCGATTTGGAGAAAATGATCTCATCTTTGATGCCTGGCGGTAACAGTCCACTCAATCTGGCTCACTATATCGACCTAGCCCTGCAGATCATTGGTTCCACGTTCACTGTGGGGGAGGTGGATGCCGAGCCAGCGTCCCACGTCATTGTCGACGAGCCAGCAACCCAAGTCATGGTCGACGAGCCAGCATCCCATGTCATGGTCGATGAGCCAGTGTCCCACACCTGCCACGGCCGACAAACCAGTGTACCACACCAGCCATGGTCGACGAGCCAGCGTACCACTGTTGCCACGGCCGACGAGTCAGCGTCCCACGGTTGCCACGGCCGACAAGCCAGCGTACCACACCTGCCACGGCCGTCGAGCCCACGTAATTCTCATTAAAATTCACCTGGCAGGACAGGGCACAAAAGAACTATCGCTTGAATGAGTGGTTTGTGCATGCCTGTGGATTGAGGCCGCTGAGTACACAAAGGTGCTTCAGCTTAGTGGCAAACCACAAAGTTGACATAGGTTTCCTGTCAGCCGTAAAGAAGAGAGGGTCCGAGGGTAAGGCAGATATCTGGGATCGCAGTTATCGGGGCATAGCAGAGTGGGAACAAAAACCTGTGTTAGTACTGGCTATGACAATTGATGTACCTGTGTTGTGCGTGTCATTTTTTTAATGCATGAGAACCAAAGTGAAATGGTGTAATTAACAAAAACATCAGAAATAGTGAGGTCTAACGTAGGATTGAATGAGATTTGCATGTGAATTCTCCACACCTTAAAAAAAACATAATTTTTTTTAAGGCAGTTTGCTTTACCATCAAAAACACCTGACCTTAACTGGTGCAGAATCTTATGCAGAAACAGTAGTGTGATAGCTATGTGTTTATCTTTGTCTCTGGGGGATTCTTTCTTTAGGCCATTCAGGAGCAGCCAAATGGATAGATGGCCAAAAAGACAAATGACGTGTAGGATCCTTCAGTCACAAATGAAATTGATTGACTGCTAGGGTGGCTTTAATAAAGTCGTGTTGCAATATACGAGAGTTAAAACAGTGTACTCTGAAGGCACATACAGTATGATGGAAAGTTTATTGGAAGAGAACTGACAAAAACACAGAAAGATAGGAAATAAGAGTCATGAGATTTAAGTGTGGATTTAGCCATTCCACGATCTCAAATATTTGGCTGCGGTAGTCATGTATGATGAGAGTAATTCTAATATAACATGACTTCACTGAAAGCTGGGCATTAAAGGCATGGCTTCTAGCCTCTGCAGGGCAAGGATTACAGCCAACAACCCTTGGCAGTTGATGTGCCAACCCAGCCGAGGCCCAGTCCAGGAGCGTCTGTGATGAACGTGTTGGGACACCTGCTGTAGGGGGACTACTGTCTGCAGAAACAGAGCTCTGTCCAGGGGTTGACAATTTGCGACAGGTGGGGGTGATGAAAAACACGGTATGTGCCGCGACGCAAGTTAGAATGTGTTTTTGTGCGAGGCTTCGCAGCGGGCGGAGCAGGTAGTGTCAAGGGAGAGGATGGTTCGTGGGGATCTACCCTGCAAAACCAAGGCTGCTGCCATCCCCAAATCGCCTCCATCACCAGCCGGGTCATCCTCAATCCCATGGGAAGGAGGGGCCACTGGTGGCAGCTGAAGTGGCATTCCTCTTTAAGAAGGAAAGCCGTGACTGCAACATTGCCATGGTCAAGTTCTCGCATTGAGAACATGAACCATCCACAAATGCCGCCTCAGTGTGATCATGGCCCAGACACACGAGGCAGCATCTGTTACCGTCAGAAGCAAAGAGAAATTGACAGCATCCAGGAACTACACAGGGTCGGAAGGGCATCTTTACAAAGATGCGTCCTGAAAAGGGCGTTCAATGCCAGCTGTGTACTCTTTCACAAAATATTGTCTTTTATACACGCTGTTGAAGCGCCCAGGGGCAAAGCTGCACTTCCATGCAGAGAAGGAGAACGCAGATGATATGTGCCGTAGATCCAACATCAGACGCTCTACAGAGGTGAGTGGAACAGTAAATGATCTCAACTCACCGATCGCACAACCGCTCGGCTCCGAAGAAGAAATCTGAATGAACAGATGCAAGATTCCCTCCCTTTATACCCGTATGTCCGGGGGAAGGACATGCAAATTCTGTCAGCCAAATTCTCATTGGCCTTTTCTCAAGTTCAGAGGTAACCAAGGCCTCCAAGAAAGTCCCCTAGTGTCGCTTCACTCGACACAACGTCGAAGTGAACGACAGATGGGGAACCAAATTTTGACTTTCAAGTGTAAAGCAACTTGTAAAAACTCTTCATTTGTTGTACTCTTACTTCAGTAAAAAAAAAAATCTGTACATATAAAACATTAGCTATTATAATACTGAATTTGTTTTGGGCTTGTTTTTGAAGCTGCGGTAACTTATTTGTCTTGCGAGAGTTGGCAACACTGGTCGTAGTGTGCACAATAGCTCTTATAAGCTTAGAAAAATCCAGTTTAGAGATCTAGTAGCAGTTTTAACCACCACGCAAATGGACATCGGGACCCCACGCCCCAGTAGGAAAGCTCAGCAAAAAACACTTGAGGGTTGACATTTTGTTTTGGGTACACGGATACGCTGTTGTCAGCGCTCTGAGTGGTTCACGTTAGAGGTCTGCTGGGTTTTTAAGTCAGTTTTTCAAGTGGGATTATGCTTTCGGTTTTGTAATTTACGAAAAGATATACAGTCCTTCCGAACTTGTTTCGCCCACGCACTCCTCACTCACATATGCACGAACGGATGTGTTAGAGACCGTTCACACCAAATATACTTTTGCGTTCATTTGCTCTGTTTTTGCATTGTTTTCTTTTGTAGACAATCATTGAATGAACGCCCATACATGCTGCACCAGGTCTCACTATTTCTTAAGTATATCATGCAGAACCAGCACATTTTTAGACAGTGTCAAGTTAAAAAGAACGTCAGGTCTTAAAAACACACGTGGAGACACCTGCGTTCTGTTTTTCATTCGTTGTGCTGCATCTAGATTTAGCAAAGATTTAATGTTCTGAACAAGTTCATGTTGCAAAGAGGTGACTGTTACTATGTTTAACATTATTCCAGATTGTTCTGCACCAAGCAAATTCCAGCACTTGATAACAGCAATGTTTTTTTTATTTTCTCCTGCTCTAGTGCACTCTCAGAAAAAAAAGAACAAAACTGTACCTTTTAGGGTACAAGTGCCCCGTCACTGGGGTGGTACCTCTAATTGAAGAACAAATTTGTACCTTATCACTTTGTACCATTTAAGAAGCAATTTTGTACCCTAAGGTACAATCGTGCACTCTATGTAGAAGGTACAAAAATGGACCTTATTAAAAGGTACAACTTTGTATCTTTAGGGTACCACCCCAGTGACAGGGTCATTTTGATCCTTTAGGTGGCAAAAAAGTACCTTATTGACAGAGGTTTACAGATATTCAATTTTATTATTATAGAACTATATTAAGTTCATAACTTTGCACATCTCTTAACAGCAGGTGTGGATCAATAAGTATTAAAGCATACATTAAACAGCAAATAAACTACATACAATATAAAGCAGTCATTTAAAATGGACATTAAATGACAAACATTAAAACCTTGTAAGAGTTATGTTAAAATGTGAAGAACCCAAACATTGTAATATAATTCATCCAAGTCCATAAAGTCAAATTCAAAATTAAATCTCAAGCATACAGAAAATAAAAAACAATGTTTAATATTGACATACATATAGCTTATTAAAAAGGCTACATTGGGGGCCTGACTAGCTCAGCAAGTAAAGAGACCAACTACCACCCCTGGAGTCGCAAGTTCGAATCCAGGGCATGTTGAGTGACTCCAGTCAGGCTTCTTAAGCAACCAATTGGCCCGGTTGCTAGGGTGGGTAGTCACATTGGGTAACCTACTCGTGCTCGCTATAATGTGGTTATCGCTCTCTGGTATCTCTCCACACATGCGCTATGTCTCCGCGGTAATGCGCTCAACAAGCCACATAATAAGATGTGTGGATTGACTGTCTCAGACGCACAACTCGAGGCAACTGAGATTCGTCCTCTGCCACCCGGATTGAGGTGAGTCATTACGCCACCATGAGGACTTGGAGCACAACAGAATGGGTGAGGCATTTTTGATAGATGTTATTATAAGCGGTTAATCATGCTGGTCACATGAGTAGGCAGAGGCATGTCACCATCCAAAGCAAGTTTCATAACATACCGCAGAAGACATATCAGAGTATTCTTTAAGTGAGATGGATATGCCAGGTTGAATACAAAGTAAGAACAAATGCAGCAAGTGCCCCTTCATCCACACTGCTAGCCCTGCAGATCTCCAACCCATCAGCTCTGACCACTGCAGTGACACTTCGTGTAAACACAGACTTCCAGTCAGTGACCTCTGGTAACTGTACAGTTGGATATGGCGATGATGATTCATTCTACATGACAGAGCACACATAAGAATTTCTCTCAGTCATTTTTTTTTTTACTTAAGGTTGCTCAACAAATTATGGACAGACACAATGTATATGTTTGAAAAGTAATTCATATTCACCTTGTTTAAATGTGGTACAACTCTAAATGCAGTTTTTAATTGTTTGCACTTTTTAATGATCACATACATAAAATTAATATACAAACAGATGTCCATATACGCACTTCCCCAAGCATGATTACATTTTCAAGTTTCTCCCTGAACAATGATGGCAACATCAGGAGAGCTGCTTTGAAATCAATAACTAAAACATAATACACATATAAACATGTATGAATACATCCAAAGAAAGACTATTAATTAAGAGGATAAAGACTGATGTCAATAGACAATTACCGGAATCAATTACCAGAATGATCTTCAGTGGGAGATTCTTCTCTTGTCTCCTTGTGCAGCTTTGCTATGGGAGATTTCTCTTGAGCAAGCCGTAGCACATGAGATGCACCCTCTTCTCCTCTCACATCAAAATCCAACAACATCTTTGTTTTGGACTGTTTTCGCTTGTAAACGGCGCTTGATCTGTGTATATTCCCCTTATATCATATGAACAACTCATATCACTGTATCACCAGAAATGATTAGATGGATACCTGTGAAAATATTTTAATGTTAGTTTAGCATTATATGTGATTTAAATACCACATTTTGGTTTTGCACACCCTGTACATTAATTTTTTTTTAAATAAAAATAAGTGATTGTAAAAATACAGTATATGTATTGCTTTTTATCACTGTATTGTGGAAAAACTGGAAAACATGCATTAATTATTTTTAACTAGATTTTTATTTCATTAAACATTTTGAATGCATTTGGCTACAATGGCTGATAGGGTGAAATTAAAATTTAAATTTAAAATCCATTTCATTTCATTTTTAAAGCAAAAAAATAAATAACGAAATTGAGGGCCGTGCTGGTCGGTTGCTTGGGGCCTCAGAAATTGTAAACGCACCCCTGTAGAGGGCCAATCGAGGTGAAAGGACCTAAGTTGGCAAGTCTCAAGAAATGCTAGATCCTAACTTGAAGTGTTTACACCAGTGGATCAAAAATCTTTGTTAAAAAGAGAGGCTCACTGGGCATGGAGCAGCCAACAGACATCAGAGAGAAAGAATGTACCAGACAGAGACTTAAAAGCGTGACGAAAAACTTTGAAAGAGCTGTGAGAGCTTCAGGTTTTAAGCTAAAGATAGAACATATGAGACAGGGATTAATGAAAATTTGGAAGGAAAATGGATAGGCCAACTATATTTAAAGGAAAACCGATTGAAAAAGGTAAGCTTTGGAGAGAATTGTGAATTGATTCAATTTGAACTTCATTATATAAAGAAAGCAGAGAAATAGCACTGTACAGAGCTGTACAGACTAGCTTGAATAAGAAGAAGAATTTAAATGAATGAAGCTGAAAATAATAGACAATAAAATACATATTCTAAATTGAAAAAATTATATATATATATATATATATATATATATATATATATATATATATATACACACATATACAGGGTTGGGAGAATTACTTTTGAAATGTATTCCACTACAGATTACAGAATACATGCTGTAAATGTATTTTGTAACGTATTCCGTTAGATTACTCAAGGTCAGTAACGTATTCTAAATACTTTGGATTACTTCTTCAGCACTTCAGATTTTTTCACTTGGTTTGACTATAAAAACTCTGTTAGTACAGTAAAACAAAATACACATGTTAAAAATACAGATCAATCTAATTTATCTTGTTTCTACTGGTTTCTACAGTCCTTACTTCATCGTACCCAAAAAAGGCAGTGGGTTGCGACCAATATTGGAGCTGTGAGTTCTCAACTGGGCCTTACACAAACTCCCGTTCAAGATGCTCACGCAGTGACATATTCTCATCAAGAGGCATCAAGATTGGTTCGCAGCGGTAGACCTGAAGGATGAGTACTTCCACGTCTTGATCTTGCCTTGACACAGACCCTTCCTATGGTTCGTGTTCGAGGGCCGGGCATATCAGTACAAGGTCCTCCCCTTCGGCTTGTCCATGTCCCCTCACGTCTTCAAGAAAGTCGCAGAGGCAGCCCTTTCCCCGCTAAGGGAAGTGGGCATTCGCATGCTCAATTACCTTGACGACTGGCTGATTCTAGCTCACTCTCGAGAGTTACTGTGTGCCCACAGGGACCAGGTGCTCAGGCACCTTTAGGGATTCGGGTCAACTGGGAAAAGAGCAAGCTGTCCCCATTTCAGACCCTCTCTTTTCTCGGCATGGAGTTCGAATCAGTCCCAATGACAGCACACCTCACAAATGAGTGCACGCAGTCGGTGCTGAATTGCCTCACCTCTGTAGCAACTGGACCAATCAGACACACAATTATTCATTATTTAATGAATTAGCCAACAGATGTCACAAGACTGTAATAAGCAAAGGTCTAAGTAGGCCCAAGCCGACTCCGTTATGTCTGCTCCCCCACTGATATTTATCAAGCATTTACACTGTCTTTGCTGACACTGGGTCAGCAAATAGCAGACCCCTGTACATTCCAAGCGGGGAGAGGTTAGCTGCATGCTAGAGCAAAGAAAGCAGAAAAATTATAACACTCCATTCCCCCATAAGAAATGGACACAACGCACAGAACAACAGACTTTCTTTATTAAATTATAGACAAACTGTTCTATAAATTCATTGGAATTCATTGGATTGGAAGAAATTGATTGCAACTTGAACACCATCGACTCAAGGAACCATCAAGCCTTTCTCCTGCGACTGCATCCAGGCGCTCTCTCAACAGCCAAGGCAATTGCATGTATCGTACCAGTAACAAACTGAACATAGTTTTGGTGTAAGCTGAAAAACCCTTTATAACAAAGGTGCTCTTAAGAAACTAATGCTTCTCTCAGATGGTCAAGATGACTTTCCAAAACTACATTTCCCCTATTCTGTTCCGGTTTCATTTTATTTTCACTTTTCCTTTTCCCATGTACAATTGATTTTGTGTGTGTGTTTTTGTTTAGATTAGTTATGTGTTCGTATTTTAGTTAAACTTTTGTGTAAATTCTTGCGAGTTGATTCTGGTCTGCTTTTAAATCAACGTAAATTTAACGATTCCATCTCAGCTCCATGCTAAGGAAGAGTAATTTTTGTGTGACAATGAAAAATATCCTTTCTGAGAATTGATAGACGATCAATACTGAGTGTTCGCTGGACTAACAATTGTAATATTATTTCAGCTACCTCAAGTTAAATCTATTAACTGATCCAAATGTTCATAATGAATTATAACGAGTTATGATTAATTATTCATATTTCCCTTTTAAAGATATTTTGACTGGTGTATTTTGATAAATAATCTCATCCCTGTGTCTAAAAGATTTCACTTCAAAGCTATACCAATATGTGTAATATTATTGTCAATAAGCCATGAGAATAACATTACTCCAATAAGATAATTAATCCTAATTATTTTATTAAAGCTAATTCCCTACAGTAGAAATTGTGAGCTTATACAACAAGATGTTGTATTATGATTTTAATGGAGGAGAATTTTATTCAGACATATATTCTAGTAATTTGTCAAATTTGTCAAAATTATAACAGTTGTCAAACGTGACTGATTCTATTATTAATTTCCTTACATGGTAATATAGAAATAGGACTGTTTCATTTAATTCCTAGCTCATACAAACTGTTTCCCTTACAAATAATGGTAATGTACATGAACTGTGCAGTGTACATTTATCATACCAAATTCGCTACATATATTGATATGAGAATCTTGGCACTTTAACTGATTACTATTTATTTGTGCATTGTGGAGCATGCTGATGTTAATATGCATCGATGAAACTGTGTTTCATTAGTGTGGACCCAGAACGTAAATCATTGGTGTTGGTTGCTATGATGATAAAAGTTAATGGGAAGTTCTAAATAGACTCTTTCAGGGCAATTTATCTCAAATGCGCAACCTGCTGACACCATATTGTAAACAGAGTTCAGCTAAGCTAATAGACATTTACATTTATGTATTTGGCATACGCTTTAATCCAAAGTGACTTACAGAGCACTTATTACAGCGACAATCCCTCCGGAGCACCCTGGAGTTGTGCCTTGCTCAAGGTCACAATGGTGGTGGCTGTGGGGATCGAACCAACGACCTTCTGATTAACAACAGTAACCTAGATGTTTTGTACTGCAAATAGTGATGCATTTTGCCTTGCTCAAGGTCACAATGGTGGTGGCTGTGGGGATCGAACCAACGACCTTCTGATTAACAACAGTAACCTAGATGTTTTGTACTGCAAATCGTGATGCATTTGTACTTGAGAACAGATATTTGTCTAGTGCATTTAAACATGATACCTTGGCCAGTGTGATGACATAATTGTTTAAGAAAATACTTTAGGAGCATTTACATGTATAAAATGTAGAAGTGTGAGAAAATATATATGTTACATTGCACAAAATAGTGAAAACTTGAATTTGGCATATAATGCAAGAAACACAATGAATTGGCCCAAGAGAAAAACATGAATGTTATCGAATTATTATATTGATTACTGAAAATAAGGAATAACAAATTGATTCAACAGTGGTAACAATAGATCATTACAAAAATTAGACTTTATAATCCTAAAAATATTTATTTATTTATTTTTTATTTTTTTATATTTTAAAAATTCAGTTTATTAAATGTTATAAAAAGTTTATAAAAAGTATGTTTAAAAAGTATAACATATTGCGTACAATAGGCTAGATAAAATAAATGAAGAGTTTAATAGATTATGTAGAAAAATACTGAATTGTGGGAAAATGTGATTACAGAGAATGTATTGAAAAAGATGAAATGGTAATAACAATGGTTATAAGATTTAATAGGTGACATTGGAACTAATTCTTTGGAAAGTATTATTGTCAAAAGTGAGAGATTTTGATCAGTAAAGAACACAAGAAAGAGGGAATGTTAAAACTTATAGAATATATCATTAGAATGATTCAGTTACAGATATACTTAAATTGTAATTGAACCATTTATGAGACCAGTCAGAATGACAAGCAATTTTACTTACTGACAGTGACTTAATTTAATGATGAGAATGGAGATTTTTATAAATAAGATAAGTTTATTATTTGGGAAAGACATACAGTAGAGCTAAAAGTACTAGTTTATTAACATTGTTAATAAGTTGGAGATCATTTATAGTAATAGTATAGTAGAAATTATTGGGAAGTAGTATGTTTTAGATTATTTTAAATATGTTGAAGTCCTTATGGATTACAAAAGTTGTTAGTTTTATAAAACTAATAATTATGTAATATATTAAGGAGAAATAAGTCTATGATATGTTATTTGAATAAGTCATTCTTGTAATGGTAGAAGTATCTGTTATTGAGAGAATTGAAGGTAAAATGCAGAAGATATAAATTCTGATATTTGGAAAAACTTGGAAGGTTATTGAGCTTATTGAATGTATAATGGAAATTATAACGTTAGTAATAAATAGATTTGTTAATGAAGAAGGTGACCATTTTTTGTTATAATTTATTTAAAGTTCATAAGTACTAAGAATAATAAGATGTCAACTGTTGTTATGTCAGCATAATTACTTTGTTGTTGAACCTGTTGTATGCATGGATTCACACATGGGACATGTATCAAATAAAGTAGATAAAAAAAATAAAACAAAACCCTTCCACTTCATTAGACACACAAAAAACTAAAAATGTGCCAGGGGCTCTCTTTTATATGCCTCATCTTCTCAGATGCCTTTCCTATCCCATAATGTCAAAATAAAATATCAATCTCAACACAAAATCTTGGGTAGCACTTTATTTTACAGTACACATACAATCCCGGTACATATACGACGAATATGTTGTACTTAGAGACAAGGATTCAAGTATGGACCTGGTTAGCCAGAGGTAGGTAACATTACTGTTCACCCTACCTAACAGTCTTTAACTGAAAACTGATTCTCTCTGATATCTCTGGCAATTCATAAAGGGATTTCTGATGACATGCTAATAATATTTCACATTACATTAATGTACTGTGATGTACATACACTATATGTCAGTACCTGTTAAAGGGTAACTAAACCCTAAACCATATCCATGCTTTTGATGGATATGAAAATGACAGCTTATTTCTGATGGAAGCCGGCTGCTGCCTAAGCCGATGATTTTGCAGGATTCGCGGGTTGTGCGCTCCATCGCCGGGTCGTGCAATGCGATTGGGAGAGATCTCCTGAGTGAATGAGATATGTTTGCTGGTTGTTTACTCCCCATGGGTTTGCTGTTTGCTGGTTGTTTACTCCCCATGGGTTTGATGCTGGCAGAAGTTTGGGATGAAATGATGACGACGTTGGAAAGGGAAGGCGGGCTTCCGGAGAAGTGCTGTGCCCTGGTTATATGTGGCCTAGAGACATTGAAGCGCGTCTAGTTGCCTGCGTTTTAGCGCACTGAAACAGCAGTGTGATAGATTGTGAGCAGACTTATGAAGCAATGGCTTACATGCGATTGGCTAGGAATTACCCAGCTAATGAAGTGATGATGTACAGCTGCTAGTCTTCCCGCTAGAACTACGCAGCACTACGTTGCACTTCTATGTACCATTTACGAACAGTTCAGGTAAGTACCTCTTGGTATTTACCAAATACGTACCAGGAAAGCATACGTATTTTAAAATAAAGTGCTACCAAATCTTTGTCATCATGCCTTGCACAAGCTTTTGTATATGTGGAAGTTTGGTATTGATGTTCAATAAAAACAACTAGGCCAACAACGTATATTGAAAGAAGAATTAATCTGGCTATATTCTCTCAGCATTCTCTTTTACAGCCTCTTGGTGGTTGACAGAAAGAATGGATTGGCTGGAAGAATAATCAAATCGCAAAACTATATTACATCAAAAAAAATGAATGACTTAAGGTCTTGCTTGTCTTGCTACTCATCCACCTGCCTGTCTGTGTAAAGGGTGAACAAGATATTGTCTCTTGTCAAATGCATAGAGGTGCTTAATTCAAATTAATGGTCATTATGGTATAAAATTATAGGAGGAAGGGAAATGAGAGTTGGCACAGCAGACAAGTGGGATGCAAATTAAGGCACAGAGGAACATGTTGTGGATATATGCAGTTAGGATGGGAAATGTAAGACCTCATGGGCCTTGTTCATGAAACGCAAGCAACAAATATCTGTGTTGATCATTTATTTAACCATTCTAATGTAAGTTGTCGAATTGAATTGAACCATACAACTGCTATTTTTAAAGGTTTGTTAGTTATTGCACCACTTAGCAATGGAAATGTATTGAATTTGGCAAATGTCCTGTGTCCATGTGTACCAAGTTTTGTGAACTTTAGATTTGCACTCATAAGATACAGGCCAATTAGTAATGATGGGGCATGCTCAAAAATGTATTGGTTTTTATCATTAATTTCTTCCAAAGTGGATTCCATAAAATTCTCTAGAAATGAGTTCTAAGCCATTAACCATAAGCCATCCAGCACTGAGGTGAATTACAATATTAAAACCTTTGATGTGAAGCAAAAAACGAAAATAAATGTCCTCACCACATATCTCAAAATTCTTATGTAATAAATGCGTGTTGCACAAACATTGAGAAGATATTGCCATTGATTGAAAGCCTGTCCCTCAACATTGTGGGAAAGCCATGCAATCTTGCAAAACTGCGGCCCAGTTTCAACGCACTTACTGAAGTGCTTGATAGTCTGAAGCACTTGTCTTAGGAAAATGACACATGGTGTCATGAGTGCTCTCTCATTGGATAAGGTCACATAGTCTCATGAATAATTATGAGACACTAAGGATGTGATCATTCACTATAGTGCATGAAAACATCACATCCTGTAGCACTGACTCGATGTTGTCTTTAAACCTAGCAGACAAAAAAAAAAAAAAATACATTTCCTCCTAAATTTTTAATTGTGGATGCTAACTTTGGGTATGTTCCAAAGCCTAGTGAGCTGCCTCAGGAGGCTGCATTTTAAGGCATCATAGGCACACTCCTGATGTGAACTGTTCCAAAAGTTGGGTATCTTAATTATGCTGCCTCCTAAGATATCTTGTTCTGGCCAGATTCGAAGGAAGCATGATATGTATCCTTCCCCATCAAGGCAATCCCAGAATGTACTGTGATGAGCTTGGTGGAAAATGAAATACAAGATGGTGGATGAAGCAAGAGAAATGTTGAATATTAATATACTTATAATCCATTCAATGCTGACAAGTGCAAATGAAAAATAGTTGATTTAATAGCTGAAATAATAGAAAAATATTTTTCCCAAAACAGTGTTATGTATGTTTCTGCTCATTAGATTATTGCATCATTCCTCTCGCATCACCTGTATTGAAATCGGTTGTTACATATTGCACCTTTAAAGTTTATTGCATTCAGATATTAGCATACAAGTAGTTTAAAAGTGTCAGGAGACTTTCAGGATTGTGTGATTAGCAGTGTTTCATGGGAGTGGGCCGTCATTGCAGAGCTCTTTTGCTGATAAATAAATAGAAGCAAAAACATTAATTTACTCATTGTAGTGGTATATTGTGGCCCACTCTAACAAAAGTTGGTACACTGCCTGTTGTGGACACCCTGCATGTATATCAAATTCCAGGCATTCACAATTGAAACTATAGGCTGCTGAAATTTGATTTCATGTTGGTGGCCATTTTGTGGAGTTGTCAGAATCCTTAATCAAACCGTTGCAGAGTTATGATGTATTTTTTTGTTGTAGTGCCCTTTATGGATGAAATCTGACTTGGGTCCACAGCATGACTTTGTATTTCAATGGTATCACTGACATGTTCTTTGCTGCTTGGTCTCCTAATAAGGCCTTCTTGTGTCAACTATATTACTAGACAGACCAAAGAGATTGTTCTACATACTTTACAAGTGTTCTTTTGATTCATTTACAGACCGCTCAATCATCCTGTGTTGCAACCCGTTCTCATTCCCGAGGCGTCAAATACTGCCGCATGTGCAAGAGCCCAGCACATCAATCTACAGATGCCAAAAGCACCCTCTGGTGTCTGTCTTCCACACACTCAGCAGGGCAGTCTAACAGGCGTCACTGCCAACCTTATTGGTATTGCGTGTGTTTAACCGCAATATGTTTTATTGTACTTATAAATATAATAGCGTGGTTATATTAGACAATCATATCGCTTATTTTAGATCCCTTAAACCAACCTCATTCCTGAACCTATCCAATTATCAACTATATCAATCATGAATGAGATTTCATGTTTAACTTCGATGATAAGGGTTAGGTTTAGGGATGGGGTAGAATAATATTCTAAACCACTCAATAGCATTGTGTGTTAAACCAAAGATATTAATTACTGAAAAATGCCCCCTCCATGAAGGCAGCACCATCCAAGGCCGGTCACACATCTCATTCAAAAGATACATCGTAACTTGAGCTCATCGTAATTGGTTGCAAGACATGTGAGAGCCAATGGCGATTGACTTTGCACTGCCACCTTCTCGTGGTGGAAATTTGTTACTTGAATGAGTCGAGAGCTGAATGTGTTAAGGCGGATGCCAGCTGAATAAAAGCTTAGATTTGGGTCTGTTCTTCACACAAACATATCGGAATACATCCAGAACTGAACAGGTCAATTCAGCAGAGTAGAATGTGTTTATAAAATAACAGATTAAACATTAACCACTGTAAAATAATAAAAGTTTCTTATTGAACATTACCATTTTCAATAAACGTGGCTAATTTCAAACATAATGAAAATCATACCGCAACATATCATGTCAGAATAACATTCTGGAGGGGCTTGCTGCCGACCGCCTGGAGTGGCAGAGCCACTGCCAGGGACAGAGGAGTTCCCTGCCGGCCACCGAAATGCGGAGGGGAATTCCGTCTGCCAGAGGTCGGAGGACTGGCTCCAGTCCACTAGGGGAGGAGTGGCTGTGGTCCGCCAGAGGGTGGAGGAGTGTCTGGGAACCGGTGAGTCAGATTTTTTGTCTCTCTCTCTCTCCCGCTCTCACTCCGTGTTGGCCTTTCCCTCTATTTTTTTCTGTTGTTTATATTTTTCCCTCCCCTTGGGAAAGCCTGCTGGCAGGCGGGGCCGGAAGGGCACGACCGCTCCCCCCCAGGAAAGGATGGGGGGGATGTACATTATGACGGGGGCTCCCCGGCCTGAAGCAAAGGAGGAAGGAGTGTGGCATGGAGGAGGGCGGGGTTAATGATGCACGCCCAGCCCCATTTCAGGCTAATCAAGCTGACGAGAGGGATTAGGTGGCCGGAGGTGAAAGTTCAGAAGAGAGAGAGTTACAGGAATCTGCCCAGCATGTATGTATGTCTTTTGTCTTTATGGTTTAATTTATCATTAAATTATTATTTCTTGTCACCTGCAAAGTTTTAGGTCTCACAGCTGCATTTTTGGCAAACCTGTGCTGTGTGAACAGAACTGCACTGGACAACTAGTTGTTAGATACATCAAGTACAGTGAGAGACATGCTGCACTATACACACGTGAGTCTCGTGTGCTTCATGTGGGGTTCCGTTAACTTGCAGAGATGGAGATATTAGCTGCCCCGCAATTGCGGCGTTAACCCCACGTTTTGGTGCCAAAGGTATACTGTGTGAAACGATGCTGTGTTAGAATGGTTCAGAAAGTTAGAATCAGACAACCAAATAAAATAAAGCCTCAATACTTAATTAAATATTTATGTGCTTTGTACCATCACTGAATCTTTCACACGCTGTTTATACGTTCTCCGTCTCAAGGAATTCGCCGGTAAAGTGTCAAACAGTGGTGACAAGCGCGATAACTGCCATGATGAAGAGAGATTATTCCATGTGGATTTCAGAAGATGAAAGACAAACAGAGCTGAATTGCCTTGTGACATTACCACGAAACACCTCCTCCCCCCTCCTCAACCGATCTGTCGGTGAGTATCAGGAGTCAGGTAAGTGCTTTGATGTCTCTCGATTCAGCACGGCCACAGGGCTCAGTCCCTGTCAATGTGGCCTTCCTGGCTCCGCCCTTCCGAGAGGCCCCACTCGCCGATACGTTCGATTAAATTTCTCCACTTGTCCCCCTTGCCCGGAGTTTGTGGCTCACGCTTTCCAACCTGTCGCGATTGCTGACCTGGACCGTTCTGAACTGGGCCTTACACAGACTCCCATTCAAGATGTTGATGCTAAGGTGCATTCTAGCGAGTGTCCTACATCAAGATTGGTTCACGGCGGTAGACCCGAAGGATGCGTACTTCCCCCTTTGAGCCCCTAGAATCAGAAGATCTTAAGGCACTCTCCTTGAAGACTGCCATTCAGGTTGGGGACCTGAAAGCATTCTCTGCCATCGAAACGTGCCAGGAGTTTGGTCCACGTGATCCTGAGACTCCGACCGGGCTATGTGCCCAAGGTTCCATCGACTAGGTCTGCAGTACTTAAATGATCTTCTACCATGCTATATTCCATCACGTTCATTAAGATTGCAAAATTCTGGCCTGTTAATAGTTCCTAGAATATCAAAATCCACAAAAGGAGGTAGATCCTTTTCATATTTGGCTCCTAAACTATGGAATAGTCTCCCAAACACTGTTCGAGATGCAGACACACTCTCTCAGTTTAAGTCTAGACTAAAGACTCATCTATTTAGCCAGGCATACACCTAATTTATAAAAAGTTCTGCAAAATCCTAGTGGGAGTGCCCAATGTGTTTTAGCATACAACTGAAAAATGGGTCTTTCAGTTAGAAGTGAAAAGCTCAACCCGGTGTTTCTAAGCTATTCAAACTGTCCTCTGGACTGTGACTGTCTTTGTGAACTTGAACAAATGTCTCAGTCCACAATCAAGACCCTCTCTCTCTCTCTCTCTCTCCCTCTCTCACTCTCACACACTCTCTCCCTTTGTTTATCTCAGTGATAGGCCCATAATATTCTCTCTGTTTGTCTTTCATCCTCAGTAGCTTAAAAAGGAAGCTCTGACAAACAAATGCCAATCAATCGTCATATCAATTAGTGTCTTTCCACATGTTCAGCATTTGACAGCATTTGTGGCATAATGTTGATTGCCACAACAAAGTATTTTCCTTGTTTTCTTTAAATAATAATAAAAAGCAAATATCAAGGTTATAGTGAGGCACTTACAATGGAAGTGAATGGGCCCAATGTATGGAGGGTTTAAAGGCTCTTCTGCCTTTAAACTCTAAAACACTACATTATTTGAGGTGTAAAGTTGTTTAAATCGTCCTTTTATGGTTGTTTTAGAGTAGTAGAGTTTACAGTGTAACGTTGTCATGGCAACAAAATTATACAATTTTATGTATCATGGAAAAGGTTAGTAAGCAATATGATCACACTAAAATCATGTTAACATACATATTGTTTGCATATTGATGCTAAACTTTTGAAATGGTAAGTATTTTAATGTTTACAGATTGGCTCCATTCAAGTGTCTCACTGTAACCCAGATTTTAGTTTTTGTTTGTTAAATGAGGGACAAGTCAAAATTAATTATCGTGATAATCAACATTATGGCACAAATTCTGTTGATTGAGCTTAACTTCTATTGAAGTTAAGTAAAAGCATAACAATAAATAGTAAATAAATAAATACATACATACATAAATACATACATAAAACTGTGTTTTTGCTGTACCCTAATTAAGGATGGACGCTTTGGACAAAAAATCCAATTGTGATTATTTTGAAAAATATTTCGATTGCGATTTGAATGGCTACATGATAATTAATATAAATACCCAGTATCTAGTAAGTTTTTCCATTTGACCATAATTAAGTAATGGGAAAACATACTGCCAATAGAAATACTGTTCAAGAAAGGGAGTTCTCTTAAAAAGAACCAGACTAAAAAAATAAAAAATACACTGAAACATAGAGGGGAAATACATTGTATCTTCACATTGCATCTGTTCACTGTGTTTTTGTTTTTGTCAGCTTTGTGATTGGGTCTCTAATTTTCAGCGTTATTTTTGGAAACCAACAATTTATTACGTTAAATATTATGAAAATATATTTTTTATAATATTAACAAGCACAACAACTATTATTAGTAGTGTTATTGTTATTAAATTGTTCCATATTTATGTAATACTTTCTTAAAATGCATTTGCCATAGCTATGTGTGCCGTTATTTTGGTGGAAGTTTTGTGGTAGAGTTGACAAGAAATGTCATTAAACCCCCCAAAAAAATTAGAGATGTGAACAGATTTGTACGAGTTGCGCATCATTGAAAACAATGATAGCAGTCATGCATGGTTATTTTTTCGTACATACTTTATGTTTGTTAGTAGATTTCAGTACATGTATTACCAAACATGTTGTCTGCCATGCAGAGAGAATATAAATCATGCATATCAATGGCATGCGGTCTACATAAGCTACGAATGCTCTGCAGGCCCGAGCTATTTGAGTGAGGGCATTTAATTATTAGAATTAACATTAATATAAATGTAATCGTCATTTGAGGTGTAACAAACCGTTTTTATTATTTACATAATAAATAGTTGGAAATATGTATTTCTCTGTCCTCAAATTATTCCACTGCCAAACGATGGTAGTTTTCTGCAATCTGTTTCAGTTATTGACAACTGCTCCGGTGAGTTTGCCGGATTGTTTTGTATGTTTTGTTATTTACCCTCCCTTGTGTCTCTCAGGTGCAGCCGGTATGCACGATCGGCATTTCCATGGGAACACTGATTGTTCCTGGGGGAACTCTGATCATGCCACTGATTAGCGTGCCGAGCAACCCCTGTTCTTCTCGAATGCACTCCCTTCTTAAGCCCTTCATGTTCTCATGATCTTTGCTAGATAGTTTTTTGTGCAAAGTAACTTTACTCTCTCAGTAGGTCCTGTCTCGTGTATCTGTTGGTTGCCTCCTTGTCTGGTGTGTGGTTGTCTTCCAGTTCGCTGTGTGTCATCTGGGTTTCCACAGAGGATACCTCGTCTTTGCCTGTGTGTGGGGAGCTACATCGCCCTACCCTACTGGGTGTCATTATGCACCTCACTATGCTTCAATAGAGGATTCCACAAATCTATTCCTGACTTCCACAATGCACACACGAATTCTTCGAACACACTCTTCACAGATTTCCCCCGGCATGGCCGCAGCGTGTGCACACGCTTCTCTGTCATCTCTCCCCACTGCTGCAGCTGGTGCCAGGATCCTCGACATCCACAGTGACTGCTCAAATATTTTTTAAATCATTTGAATCATCTGCATTTGGGCCTGTTTGTTTCACTATTGCTCGTTACAGTTAAGGACAATTGTCCCTGGCTGCAGCTTGCAGAACAGGGCAGGGCAACACATTTGGGCGTGGCTACACGTGTCGCTCCACCCATAACTTATTCCCATTGGCTCTGTCATCTTTTATTGGTGTACATTTATAGGAGATGGATTTTAAATTAGTGTTGCCGCATCATTTTTATTATAGTGCTGTGGCTCATAAGTAATATGAAATTGTGTTGTACCTCATGGTTCATCGCAAACAGATGTAGTAAGTGGAGTCAGATTGAGCAGCCTATTATTGTTTCAGTCATGTTGAAAGCGAAGTTACTAATCCTATGGCAAAGATTCAACTCCAAAGTGATTGTAGTCAGCAGACAGCACTATCTACTGTAAATTGCACTCCAATTCTCACAAAAGATAGAATGGTAAATGGTCTGAACTTATATAGGGCCTTTTTAACCTTAACAGTATTCAAAGCGCTTTACAATGTGACTCATTCACCCATTCACACACACATTCATACACCAATGGTGGCAGAGCTGCTATGTAAGGTGCTAGCCTGCCATTGGGAGCAACTTAGGGTTCAGTGTCTTGACCAAGGACACTTCAGCATGTGGAGTCGAGTGGACCGGGATTCGAACCACCAACGCTGTGCGGTTATATTGATACATATTCATTTCTTTGAAGGATTTTAAATGATTATCGCTTGTCCTCGCTCCAAAAATGTGTGCTCTGTTATCTCGTTGGCCTCAAAATTAGCCTAAATGACATGCACACAGAAACCAAAGGCAGTCAATAAATAGTCCATTACAGTGGAAATAAGGAATATTGCATGAGGCATACAGGCTATAACTGTTAATACTGTACTGACAAATCAGTTTATGAGAACCAAATACCAAACATTTGCATTTGTTAATATCATTTTCACATCAGTATCAGCCTTTATATATCCTGATTTGTTCACACATTTAACGTAGGATAAAATCCATGGAAATTAGGATTGAACATCACATACAAGTAAGCATTATAATCAACTGGTTTGGCACAACTATTCATCTCTCAAACAATGATAACACACCAGCAACGATGACCACATCTGCTACCATACATGTCTATGAAAGATGAACGAGCCAATGAGACTATGTTATGGATAGGACGACATGTGTAGCTCCGCCCTGTATGTAGTAATACCTCATTCTGCAGGCTGCAGCCATGTCCTTCGTATTAAGGAAGGGATTCAGGTTAGTGAATCCACAGTAACTTTGGTGCCTACGCTCTATTGCTACGAATTGGCATCATTGTTCCACGTTCTCATTGGTAGGTTTGCATGTAGATGATTTAATGCAAATGAAAGCTGTGATGAGGGCCACATTAACAACCTGTAACAAGCAGGTTAAACTGAAAATAGACTCCGGTGCTAAATGTAATGTCATGTCCTCATTCACATTGCAGTGTATTTACAACAATGCCCAAATCAATCAGTCTAATAAAGTAAACGTGATAGCTTATGGCGGTCAAACAATTCAGACACTTGGTACAGCTACCCTGGCTCTATTTGTTATTCCACATAGTGGTTAGAAATGTTAAAAGTCTGTTAGGATTACCAGACAGCATGAGGTTAAATATCATACAACTCAGCCCAGAGGTACATTCTGTACAACAACAGGCTGCTGAGATGACTGATTATGAAGACCTTTTTTGTATCGACACTGTTGGGTAAGCTTCCAGTCACGTATCTCATGCACTTGGATGAATCAGTGCATCCCACTGTGTGTGCCCCCAGAAGGATCCAGCTGGCTTAGAAAGACAAAGTTTCCCAAGAACTAGAAAGAATGACCAGACTGGGCATCATCATGCCAGTGGAGGAGGTTACTCCTTTTGTGTCATCCATGGCAGCTGCAGTCAAGAAGGATGGCATGGTATGCATATGGTGATATTGTCTGCTGATGCTTCGCAGCACAGCATTGGTGCATTATGTCTTCAAGATGGCAGGCCTGTGGCATTCGCATCAAGAGCCCTCACTGAGACTGAGAACTCCTGGGACTAGTCTTTGCTTGTGCAAAATTCCACGATTATATTTATGGCCGTACAGTGACAGTGGAAACGGAAAATCAGCCACTCATAACCATATTAAGACACAGCGTCGTTGCGTATCCAGCGAATGATGCTTCAGAGCTACCACCTGACTGTGATCTATAAATGAGGCTGTGAACTGTATGTTGTAGATGCTCTTTCATGTGCCCACAGACAATCCTGGAGCTATTGAGGACTATGATGTCTTAGCTCTGGAATGGATTAATTCTGCATGGTCAGAGGTATGTAATCCCACACACTCCAGAAATACTACCTGACACAGCTTCATCAAGGTCACCCTGGTATTCAGTCCACTAAGGGAAGGGCATGTGAAACCATGTTCTTGCCTTCTATGGACAGTGACATTGAAAGAGAAGTTTTCAGATGTGCCCCGTGCAAAGCTCTAAGACAGCGCCAGATGAGAGAACCCTTTCTCTGCTTCACAACTTCACCAGATACCCTGACAGACCATGGTCCATTACACCCTGACAGATACCCTGACAGACCATGGTCCATTACAGCAGCTGACATATTTGAGTGGGCAGGCAAGAATCACCTGGTCTTGGCGGACTCATAATCTGGCTGGTGGGAGTTTGATGCTCTCCCGAACCAATCCAGTAACACTGTGATCAGCAAGTTAAAGCGGCAATTCTCTGTACATGAGATTCCCCACCAACTGATGACTGACATTGCTAAATCAATGCAACATAATTTTCAAGTAGAGAACTTTGCTCACCCGTGGGATTTCCAGCATGCAACGAGCAGTCCCAATTACCCTAGATCCAATTGTCTGGTGTGGTGTCAGGTCAGCCAAGCATCTCCTAGAGAAATGTGCACGTGATGGTTCTGACATCTATGCAGATTTGCTCAACGTATGCAACACACATATTATTAAGAGCAGAACGTTTTCACTCGATGATCATACGCTACACGTTATGCACCCTCTCTGTGTATGCATCAGCATATCCCGCAGAACACGTTTACAAATTCTGACTCTTTGAATCCTTTCAGTCTTTATTCATTTACACTTGTTCATTGTTTTATTATTTAATTGTTTGTAAAAATGTTGGCATAAGGGTACTAGTCTATAAACTTAGCTGATACCATTATTTGCACTTTTACTGTGTTAAGCCATATTTTTCTTTTTTTTTTTTTGTCTTCTGGAACCATTTTCAAGTTCATCAGTAAGTCCAGCAGAACCAGTGCAGACCCTGGTACTTTAGAGCTGGCAAGTGCCCTGCCAACTGCCAACTGAACCTGCAGGCTGGCCTTGTGTTCTATTTACTTTTATTTATTACATTTTGGCACCTTGTTATTAATTTTTTGTTTATAGAAAACTTGTTGTTTATAGTTGTTTGAATGTTTAAAAGCATTAACACACTTATATATATATATATATATATACGTATATATACACAGGTGAAACTCGAAAAATTAGAATATCATGCAAAAGTTCATTAATTTCAGTAATTCAACTTAAAAGGTGAAACTAATATATTATATAGACTCATTACAAGCAAAGTAAGATATTTCAAGCCTTTATTTGATATAATTTTTATGATTATGGCTTACAGCTTATGAAAACCCCAAATTCAGAATCTCAGAAAATTAGAATATTACATGAAATCAATAAAAAAAAGGATTTTAAATACAGAAATGTCGGCCCTCTGAAAAATATAATCATGCATATGTACTCAGTACTTGGTTTGGGCCCCTTTTGCATTAATTACTGCCTCAATGCGGCGTGGCATGGATGCTATCAGCCTGTGGCACTGCTGAGGTGTTATGGAAGACCAAGATGCTTCAATAGCGGCCTTCAGCTCTTCTGCATTGTTTGGTCTCATGGCTCTCATCTTTCTCTTGGCAATGCCCCATAGATTCTCTATGGGGTTCAGGTCAGGCGAGTTTGCTGGCCAATCAAGCACAGTAATACCATGGTCATTGAACCAGGTTTTGGTACTTTTGGCAGTGTGGGCAGGTGCCAAGTCCTGCTGGAAAATGAAGTCAGCATCTCCATAAAGCTTGTCTGCTGAAGGAAGCATGAAGTGCTCTAAAATGTCCTGGTAGACGGCTGCGTTGACTCTGGACTTAATAAAGCACAGTGGACCAACACCAGCCGATGACATGGCTCCCCAAACCGACACAGACTGTGGAAACTTCACACTGGCCTTCAAGCATCTTGGATCGTGTGCCTCTCCATTCTTCCTCCAGACTCTGGGACCTTGGTTTCCAAATGAGATGCAAAATTTGCTCTCATCAGAAAAGAGGACTTTGGACCACTGAGCAACAGACCAGTTCTTTTTTTCTTTAGCCCAGGTAAGACGCTTCTGACGTTGTTTGTTGTTCAGGAGCGGCTTGACAAGAGGAATACGACATTTGAAGCCTCAGTCCACTCCTTGTGAAGCTCACCCACACATTTGAATGGCCTTTTCCTGACAATCCTCTCCAGGCTACGGTCATCCCTGCTGCTTGTGCACCTTTTTCTTCCACACTTTTCCCTTCCACTTAACTTTCTATTAATGTGCTTTGATACAGCACTTTGAGATCATCCAACTTATTTTGCAATTACCTTTTGAGGCTTTCCCTCCTTGTGGAGGGTGTCAATGATGGTTTTCTGCACAACTGTCAGGTCAGCAGTCTTCCCCATGATTGTGAATTCAACTGAACCAGATTGAGAGACCATTTAAAGGCTCAGGAACCCTTTGCAGGTGTTTAGCTGATTAGAGTGTGACACTTTGAGCCTACAATACTGAACCTTTTCACAATATTCTAATTTTCTGAGATTCTGAATTTGGGGTTTTCATAAGCTGTAAGCCATAATCATAAAAATTATATCAAATAAAGGCTTGAAATATCTTACTTTGCTTGTAATGAGTCTATATAATATATTAGTTTCACCTTTTAAGTTGAATTACTGAAATTAATGAACTTTTGCACGATATTCAAATTTTTCGAGTTTCACCTGTGTGTATATATATATATATATATATATATATATATATATGTATATACACGCACGCACAAACACACACACACGCGTATATATGTAATAAATACTAATGTTCCTTAAAATTAACTGTTTAAAATTAATTGTTTATGAAACTGCTCTGTGAGACAGCCTTAATGTTTGGTGGGATCGCTTTGGGGGTTACGGACACACTGATGGGGATCCCCACACAAAGTATTCCTTAGGACCGGCACTGGTTGTGGCATACTTTTTGACCCTCAGTGGTGAGAAATAACCCCATTAAAATAATGAATAACTACTCGCTTAAAAAAACTTATTGGGTGTTGTTTTAAAGCTTAAAAGCTGGACTTTACAATGCATATAGGCAATATATAAAAGGCTGAATAGGCACTTTTTAAAAAGGTGCATTCAGTAATTTTTCACCCCTCAAAAGGTTTACTTCTAGAGAAATTAAAAGTATTTTTGAAACATAAAATCATGACCACTTATGTAAGATGAAGAGTTCCGTCATATCAGTAACCTTATAAAAGCTCTTTTATTCTACATGGGGCAGGGGCACCTTATGGGGGAAGCCATACTAGGATAACCTGACCAGCTGAATGCTACTCTCTTAAAGGGATAGTTCACCCAAAAAAGGAAATTCTTTCATCATTTACTTGCCTTCATGCCATCTCAGATGTGTATGACTTTTTCATCTGCTGAACAAATAAAGATTTTTAGAAGAATATTTCAGCTCTGTAGGTCCGTACAATGCAAGTGAATGTGTACCAAAATTTTGAAGCTCCAAAATCCACATAAACGGAGCATACAATTAATCCATACAACTCCAGTGGTTAAATCCATGTGTTCTGACATGATATGATAGGTGTAGGTAAGAAATAGATCAATATTTAAGAAGCCATTTTTTTATCATAAATTCTCCTCCAGTAGGGGGTGATATGCATGAATAATGTGAAGCACCAAAAACAGTAGGAGAATGCAAGAGTGAAAGTGGAGACTGTGCAGGGAGGAGAATTTATGATAAACAAATGACTTAAATATTGATCTGTTTCTCACCACGCATATCATATCGCTTCTTAGGACATTGATTTAACCACTGGAGTCTTATGGATTACTTTTTCTGCTGATTTATGCAATGTTTTTTTTTGTTTTTTTTAGAGCTGAGAAATTCTTCTAAAAAGCTTCATTTTGAGTTCATCAGATGAATGAAAAGAATACAAAGAATATGTCTGGGATGGCATAAGAGTGAGTAAATGATGAGATCATTTTCATTTTGGGGTGACCTATTCCTTTAATCTCAGCAATTTCCCTGATATTGGACACTTTCTCTCATGGATTAAATTGATCCTGGTTTTCTGTGCATAGTGAATTTCTACAATGGCATTGGAACCTGAAAACTACTGTTTGAATGATGCAGCATCCAGGTCACTAGGTGTCAGTGTAAGCCATACTTTGATATACTTAAAAAAAATTACTCAGTGCACCTTTAATTTGTTGACAATATTCTACTCCTATTAAGCAAATGCGAAAAAACACAGCTCATTATAACAAACACTGTGTTCAGGCAGGCAAACAAGTACAAGACTAGTTGGATGCACCCCAGATCTAGACAGTGGCACCAGATTGCCCATTAACACAGCATCCAAGACATCCTCATCACCAGAGCCATGCTGGACTCATCACAGACTTGTTTGCACAGTCTTCAACTTCACATTGCAATACACCTAAAAAAGTGCCCAAAACTTGTGTGAACAGCTTTCAACACCGCCAGGCTACAACAGCCTATATATCTGCACAAGTTCCAGTCCAGCATTGACAAGAAGCTGTCAGACAACAATCCTCTTACTGGCAGTCCATATGATAAAAGGAACCAGTTCAAGGGAATGCTGTCAGACACATCAAAGGCTGAGCTTGGTCCTAAGGAAATTATCCTTTAAGATTGGTTGAAATAAAATGAAAATGGCAGTGCCATCCAAGAGCTGCTAATTAAGAAAATCAAGGCATTCTTGGAATGGCAAAACGATCCTGGCTCATCCACCAAAAAAGATAGGTTCAAATCCTACCAGGCTGAGGCACAGAGGAATAATTGAAAAATGCAAGGACAAATAGGCTGAAGAATTACAAGGCTTTGCTTATTCTAACAATTCAAAGCAGTTCTACAGCTTGTAAAATATGTCTTTGGTCCCCAAAATTGAGTTGTGCCCACTTGATGGCTGCAGATTGGTCAAAGACAAGGCAGGTATAAACAACTGATGCTAAACCTTCCGTCAACAGTTGATCAATCAGCACTGGAACAGATTCCCCAAAGAGCAATCATTGACAAACTTGATGATCCTCCTACTGTAGATAAAGTCAGGCTAGCCATCAAAAATATGAACTGCAGCAAGGCACCTGGCAAAAATAAAATTCCAGCAGAGGTCTGCAAGGCTCTTAAAGAGGACTCGATCATTTCCTTTCACAACATTCTGACCAGGGTCAAGTCAGACTGTGGAAACTGCTGGGGGATATCTTTGCACTCCATTCATGGCAAAAACTTAGCCCTCACCATCCTGAATAGACTGATCTCTAAAATATTGGAAGAAAACCTCCCTGAATCACAATGTGGCTTCCAACCTGATCACAACACTGTCAACATTGTTGTAAGACAAGTACAAGAGAAGTGCCTTGAGGAGAATATGAGAATGAGTGACTGTACCCTCATGGCCCACTATGAGCCACAAAAGAGCCCACAAAACCAGATCAACAAACTGTCATTCTTGGAACACCAGAGACTACCAATAGAATAGACTCATGGGAACACCAAGGAGTGTTAATTTAACATTGGGGATTTTGCTGTGAAACAAAGGGAAGCATAGATAGCCTGTTTAAACTGATTGGACAATTTAAAACATCGAAAATCCTCTATAGGTACAATAAGGTAGTTCCCTATGAATGCATGCTCATCTTCAGTTGTTTATGTACCGATTTTGATTCATAGCATTTTTACTAATACACATATTATGAAACTGATTTAGAGAGACTTGTATTTTAACAGTCATGGTATTTTACATTTCTTGCATGTGAAGACTTTTATTTTGATTTTAGGATTTTGGTTTTATTGTGAGCTCACTTTGTCCACTGATGCTGTAAATTGGGGAGCCTTCCACTGAACCCATATCCCACCCAGCCAAATCAGACTTGTATATTTTAAAAGTTATCTGCATTCATTTTATAGCTCTGTACTCTTACTGCGACAACTCTTTTGAGCAATTAGACAGAGCAACCTCTAAGCAATGAATTTCTGTCCAGTCTGGTTCTGTCCTCTAGAATAAAATGTAGGCTTATCACATCAAATTGAACTATAAGATTATTTTACTTTCATTAAACTAACATAGTCTTACTAATAAATAAACTTTTGTTCAAACCTGTGTTTACACTATGTATCTGAACAATATTTAGATGATAAAAAAAATGTTTATCAAAAAGAAAAGCAAAGAAAATATTATTTGATTCCAAATAAGACTTTTCCCAGATCGTCGAAGAGAGAACAGAATAATGTGGATTACAAGCAGAGTTCTGCTGCTTTTCCTATTTTTGATGTGTATGACATGTTGTGCACAGTGACATCATTATTCTGTGCCATGCTTGTGTATCTCAGCCCTGCATTATGGCACTCTAATCCTGAGGAACAATGTGATTTTACAGGCAAATATAGAAATGGGTTTATCCCCTTTCAGCTTACAAAAAAATTAATAAAACAATAATAATTTTAGTAATGCACAGAAGAGCAATGCTTAAGCAGGTCATTAGATCATGATTTAAATGATCTCAGCTATATATGCGAGTGTGTGTATGTGTATGTGTGTGTGTGTGTGTGTGTGTGTTTATACATGCTTATCCTACATTGTGGGGACTCTCAAGGATAGTAAAACCTGAGATCACCTACCTTGTGGGGTCCAGACTAGTGGTCCCCATGAGGGAAATAGCTTATTAAACATACAAAACAAAGTCTTTTTGAAAATGTAAAAATGAAAAAGGTTTCTTTGAAGGTTAGGTTTAGAGGTTGAGTTAGAGGATCCATAAAATGCATTGAAGTCTATGGAGAGTTCCCACAGTGGTATAAAAACAAGTTTGTTTATGTGTGTGTGTGTATATAAAATATTTGTATATACACAAGTGTGGTGATACTTTTAAACATACAAACAACCATAAACAACACATTTTCTATAAACAACAAAGTTAATAATGAGTTACTGCATTTCAGACACAGTAAAGGTAGCTACATTAAATAATTCCAAAAGATGTTCTGTGTACTGAACACACCAGGAGTAATACTAACAGTGAAACGTTCCAAAGCACTTTTGAAATGGTGCTTGTCCAAATCAAATGAGTTTGCTGATGTAATAACATTTTGTTTGTTGTAAACTTACATAGTATTAATGGATGCTGCAATTAAATATTTATTTTTAGATACAATTACCTGTTTCACTAAATCTCACCTAGGACTAGGCCTGTTCCCACTGACATGGTGACGACCACACCTGCCCTGATGGCTTTCTGGCAGGTTCACAGATGGCAAGAGGGCAGGAAGACAGCAGGTCGGGCGTGAAGATCACTGACTGGGCAATTTTATTGGGCAGCCGAAGTGATGACAAGACAAAGGACAGGGAAGAAAAACATAAAAAAATAGTTCACCTAAAAAAAATGGTTCTATCATTATTTACTCACTATTTGTATTATTTAAAATAATTGATTCTGCTCTGTCCATATAATGAAAGTGGATGAAGGCTAATACATTTTTTACTTATTATAGTTATTTTTTGCAATTATGACTATGTTAAATGTTAAAGTGACTATGACTATGTTAATGTTAAAGTTGTTTTCATATCTTTTCACAGCATACCAAGGGTATTTATATACAAAAAACGTGTTTAATCAGAAGAGACGGAGAGCATGGGCAAGGAAAAGGTTAATCATCCTTGACGGCTAACTGTTTTCCATTTTAATACACATTTTTCATCCACCCATGACCTGTGAAAACACAATCCGATCTCATGAAAAGTTGTGCATAATTTACGAGTTGGATATTTCATATGATCTCGCACGATGTTGTTCGCATAAACTCAACAACTTCATCTCGTGCAAATTCCCGGATGTCTAATGCGGAAGTAAAAATCTACATTTGTGGATCAAATGTTTGGCTAACAACAAAATATTGTTACTAAAGGAACCTATGTTTCCGCCTTCTTCATAATTCCCATATTTAATATCTGCAAAAGACAAGTTCAATACAGCAACCTTTTTCTCACTTAACCAGCTCTGCACTTGATCCCAAAAGGGATTTACAAGTTAAAAAATGTGCTCAGTATTCTCCGTAAAAGGAGTTACAAAATCTACAAAGAGCATTTTCAATATTAAATCTAATATTTAGAAACTCACTAGAAGGATAAATATCAGCTACAATTTTAAAATCAGTTTCTTTGACTTTAAGATGAATTGGAAGTTTTAAAAAGGCAGTTCTAATATATTTAAGAGTTTGCTTGTCAAAAAAAAAAAGATCCAAATTATTTCTTACCTATTGAAAAGAGTAGAGAATATTGTTAAGGATTTGTCTAATATAACTATTAGAGCATTTTTCAATTGAAAACTCAATTTGCCCAAGATATAATGATGGATATGGCAGATATTACCATAAATAATTGTTTAGGATGGCATGTAAAACCATGTTTAAGAGTAAAAGCAGTATAATCCAATAACTCACCAGAATCATCAAATAAATAAATTCAACTAAAGAGAGAGAAAAAGGAATCTGACCTGCGTCCTGTAAAAATAAAGTGGTATCATCTGCTAAATTTACTAATTCCAATTATATCCCCAAACACCTTAAATTTTTTAACACTCAAGTCATGAATAACTAAAGAGGCGAGTAAATCCATTGCAAGAATAAACAAAAGGGGAAAAAGGGGGCAATCTTGTCTTATACCACATCCAATTGAAAACATTTGTGATGTACCAAATGGAAGAGAAATGTAACTATTCATATCCAAATAAATCATCCTTATAATGTTCACAAATCTATCTACAAACCAAAAGACTCTAAGGTTTGGAACAAAAAGGAGTGCTCTAATATATCAAATTCTTTTCTAAAATCTAAAAATAAAATAAACCCCTCATCCTCTGTCCAATCATTATAATCCAGCAAATCAAATATCAATCTAATGTTACTACGAATGGAGCGACCTGCTAAAAACCCTGACTGCGATTCATTTATAATATTGTTTATACTATTTTTGTCTGCGAATATGTGTGCAAATATTTTATAATCTGTATTTAGCAAAATTATCGGACACAAATTATCTATAAACCTGGACGCTTTACCATGTTTGCAGAGTAACGTAATTAACCCTTGTCTTTGAGTAGGGCTCAAAGAGCCTTCTTCAATAGACTCTACAAAAACCTTAAACAGTAAATCTTTTAATTAATTCCAAAAGAATCTGTAAAACTTTTAGGTAAGTCCATCAGGACCCGGCGATTTATTTAATTTAAGATTTTTCATAGCCCTATTCAGTTCTTCTATTCTAAAGTCCACATCAATGTGAGGAATAAGCGGTTGTATTCTTTCAAAAAACAGATTACAATCTACTTGCAAACAATTATATGCATATAAATCCTTATAAAATGTAAATATTTCTCTGCTTATGGATTTAGGGTCCGTAATTTCCACATCATCACTTTTTTCTCCCTCTTCAATCCATTTTGCTCTTGCCCTAATATATGCTCCTTCCACCTTCTTAATATAAATATTATCTAACATTGTTTGTAAAATACTAATGTGATTTTTCTCATCTTCACTCAATACCTACAATACTATCTCAGCTGTTGAATAAGAGAACATTCTTTCTGTTTCCTCATCTTTGCTAGTAATTTTCTATAATTGATAGAAAGTTCCCGAATTTTTAATTTAAGATATTGTCATCTATTTATATGTGACAATCGTTGTATCATTTGTCATTTTCTGAATTAATTCCTTTATTTTGTTCCAAATAAACATCATTAGTCAATAAATCAGCATTCATTTTCCAATAATCTTTATTTCTTAACATCTCCACTAGCGGTTTAAAAGAAACCGTTACACTACAGTGATCCGTGAGTGGAGAGGCCGAAATACTACAGTCCCTAACATAAGCAGACAGGTGGTCTGAAACCATCCAATAGTCGATTCTAGATTTGCTGGAACCATTGGATTTCCTCCATGAATACAGTTTACAAGAGGGGTTAAAACGTCTCCATACATCTAATAAATGACATTTCGCCCAAAATTGCGAGATCAGTTCATTAGGTCATTGAGAGGTAAACCTACATTGTTATCGATCATTAGCCTCGTCTGGGACAACATTGAAATCCCCTCCCACAATAACGTTTTCGGTCGGATATAACATCTTCAATTCTAAAATCAACGAAGAAAGTTCTGAAAACATGTGTTGGTTAAACTTCATGCTCTTATAACCATGTATGTTAACTAAAATAAAAAATATATCTTCAATATTTAACACCAGCGCCACCCAATGGCCGTTCAGATCAACTCGAGAAATAATTGTTTTCCCAGGAGCTTTGTTAAACAAAATTGTGACTCCTGCCGAATGAGTGCTGCCATTACTGAATCCAATGTTCTACCTCCATTGGTTAGACAAAAAAGTTACATAATTCCCGGTGGAGTGTGTCTCTTGTAAAAAAAAATGAAATTAGAACCCTGATTTTTACAAATTAAAACCTAGCTTTTCTCTTAACCAAGTTTAATATTCCCCTGACATTTAGCGAAGTTAGTGAAAAAGGTATTTTAGCAGAAAACATAACATCAACACACACAAAAAGAACTAGTTATAGAAAGAACAAAAAACTGAAAAACAATCCCTAAGTACACAACGTTTTCGTGTTTCAATGCTTATAAAAAGCACCAACCACATACCTCAGTGCCCAATGTATCTCTAACTTAGCATAATGCGTATAGATAACCTCGCATGAGCAAATTTTTCCTTCAATGTAACCGTGTGGACCTCTATAGTAAGCTTTCTTTCCTTCCTTTCAAGCTTTTTCAATTAGAGGCCACAAAGCAACTTGTGCAATTCGATCCTCCTTTGTCAAGTCTTCCACAAATTTTACTCCAAAATCTGTGCAAACTGGAAAGTTCTTTGTTGTTTTCCAGATCTTATCCCGGTATTTCCTCATTGTAAACTGTATAATCATTTGTCTCTGCTTTCCGGCTTCTTTTTTTCCGACTCGAGTCAATGATGTCCTCCAGCTTGTGAACCAGATGTGGAGCTACTTCACCGACAAGCACAGCATCCTCCCTACAGGGATCCTCTTTCAAACTCTCCATAAGCCCATTGATGCACAGTTTCCATCTTCTTTTGTAATGCTCCACTTCCATCATTCTACTCTCCAAATAGTTTTATTAAGACGTTCAGTTACCTTGTTCAACTCTGCATTTTCTCTTTTGCAATCTTTTATCTCATCTGCATTAAACTCAACTGCCTTGGAGATTTTTGCCACCATAATGCTATTCTTTTGCATCTGATCCATCAGATCTCCCAACTTTTTGTCTTGAGAATCAAAATGTGCTGTAAGAGCGGTAATGGCTTGTAACAAAACGTCTCGGTTACTGTCGTAACCTCCATTCCCTGATGGAGGGAACGAGACGTTGTGTCAATAAAGTGACACTAGGGGTCGGTCTTGGGAGCCCGATTCACCTTCAGAGCTTTGAGAAAAGGCCAATGAGAATTGGCGAGTTGAATTTGCATGCCACTCCCCCCGACATACGGGTATAAAAGGGAGGCCAGCAGGCAAGTTCATTCAAGTTTTGCACTGAAGAGCCGAGACAAGGTCCCGGCCATTACAGTGGTAAAGTTCTGTCTGTGGCAAGAGGGACACAACGTCTTGTTCCCTCCATCAGGGAACGGAGGTTACGACAGTAACCAAGACGTTCCCCTTCTGTCACTAACTAGACGTTGTGTCGATGAAGTGACACTAGGAGTCCCATAAACGAAACGCCACAATGACTGAACTGGTCACGTGAACTGCCGATGCAGGCAAGCTACTATGAGTGTAGGAACAGATGCACGCAGGATCAAGTGAGAGTCTTCCGGACCAAACTCTAGGCACTCTTCGCTCTTGATGGAAGTGAGCGCAGTCAAGAGGGCAGTCTTCAGAGAGATCAGAACTACCCTTGTGTAACTCTTTCAGAACTATGGCCTGATGGATCTGTGAGAGGGCCATGGCACGAAGGGCGGAAGCAGCCTGCCCAACAGCACTGTCAGGGACGACGTTGCACTACAGACTCGGGAAAGGAGTGCCGGGCGAGTCCACCAGGTGGTAGCGCTCAGCGGGCACAGGTGTGCCACGATCACTTTGTCCACTTGGGTTGTCTTAACATAACCCTCGGCTGTCCCCCCGTCGAGGTTAGTGAGAGCAGACGCGCCAAAGGACCGAGTTCGGGAAGTAAAAAGGTACCCTCCGCGATCGCGTCAGCTCGTCATGCTGTTCCGGGAAGAATAAGACTGGAGGTGGGCATGGCCGCGAGCGGCATGCTGAACCCAAACCCAGTCATCAAGCCAGACAAGCGGCATGCAGAGATCGACATCTCATCTGGCTAATGAGCTCCGGAAGAGTCATAAGGCTGGTGGTGAGGCGAGCCTGTGTCCCATACCAGTGCTGGACGGAAGCAAACGAGCATACCAGGGAGTGGCTGGTCCGTGGGGAATTCACCTGGCGGAACCGTACCCACTGAAGCCCCCGAATCGCCTCCAGCATCAACCAAAGCAGTCTCATAGCCGTAGGTAAGAGGAGCCGCGAGGGGACAGCCGAAGTGGTTTTCCCTTGAAAGAAGGAAAGCCGCGATCGCAACGTTGCAATGGTTACATTCTCGCAGTGAGAACATAAACCATCCACGAACGCTTCCTCAATGCGCTTATAGCCCTGGCACGTGAGGAAGTGATCGTGACCGTCAGAGGCAGAGAGGTAACGACCGCATCCAGGAACGGCACAGAGACGGAAAACATCTTTAAAAAGACGTAAAAAAACGTCAATGTGCCTGGTCTAATAGAGGAAACACACACTCTTTTAGAGGAAAAGATCTTTAAAGCGATTTTGAAGCACCCAGGGGTGTAGGCTGCAGCGGAGTGCAGAGTGGAGAGATAACCGCTGGAATGAGCCGTATATCCAACAGCAATGCTTCGCAGAGAGGTGAATGGACGGCAGTAGTATTTGGCTTGCTGTTAATACAGCCGCTCAGCTCCGAAGAAAAAGTCTGAATGAACTTGCCTCCCTTTTATACCCGCATGTTGGGGGGAGTGGCATGCAAATTCAACTTTCCAAATCTCATTGGGCTTTTCTCAAATATCTGAAGGTGAATCGGGCTCCCAAGAGCAACCGCTAGTGTCACTTCATTGATGCAACGTCGAGTGAGTGACAGAAGGGGAACCACATTTGAGATCTCCTCATCCACTCTCACTTTCTTCACTATCTTGGATTACGTCAGTGTAATATGAGAAGAATCACGCCGTCTCTCAGATTTCCCGCTCTCCAAATCAATGTCTATAATCTCAGAAGCTGCCTCTGCTGCCATCTTGTCCATGCCCTCTGCCAGAGGAATGATAATTCTCGTTTCGAGGTTTTGAAAGCTGAGTTGCCTTCCAAATTTGGTGAATTAGGAAATTAATTACCAAAGACTTCACAAAATTTTTACGAGTGATTGTACTGGAGACTGAACGAAAATCAAATCAGATATCAGAGATATACTAACATCGTTGAGGGAAAGCATGTGCCTAGCCCGCTATTAGCCCATCCTCCCCAGCGACATCATTGAATTCCTACCACTTTCACTACAGCCAAACTATTTCAGTCGCACAATCTCATATGAATAAGCCAAATTTGAAAAATCGTATGAATCCTTACAATTTCGCCTTGAGTGTGTTAGTGTTTTCTATATTTGCAGAGGTAAAAATTGTTAGTGTCATACAGCAAGGATTAGTATTGAATTTGTTTCTCCATTATTTTATTAAAAATAGCTCCTCCATCTGGCAACAATTAGCGGTAAACATTGCTGACTGCTGACATTATTCTTAAAACAGAGCTCATGTTGATACAATTCTTAATCAAATTTCTATATACCCAAACTTATAAGAACACAGGGAATTCAACTTAAAGTATGGCAATAACGTGATCACATAATGTAACTGAACACTATTAGTTGGTGTCACTCCAAATGAATGCAAACTCAGTTATGAAGTATACAACACAGATCAAACACATTCATATATATATATATACTTTTTTTAAAATACCCAAACCTTACATTTCTCCACTCAAAAACCTTTTATAAATTAAGTCTCGAACAGGAAACCTCCCAACACTTTGAGATGATGTAATGGATGGTTCTGACATATTTGGTTGACTGACCATCAAAGACAATTCCTGTCCAGCATTGTCTGGTGTCTGCAATTGAATGTCCACTGATTGAGGTAATTAGGTGGTAATTAGGTAATTATCTGATCCGCATGTCTTTTCCAGAGTTGTGAATTTCCCACCTCTACAGTATGGGACACTGGTCCTGTTTGAGAGGAAACAGTACCAATTTTCCACTTTTTCGCCCAACACCGATAATCCTGGACCAGCACTGAGTCACCAACATCTAACTCTCAGTGTCTAGAGTGAACAGACTGGCAAGAACACTGGGCCCTTTGTGCCTGATCAACAGCATTAGCCACTCTAGGATTCAGTAAGTCCAAGCCTGTTCACAATTTGCAATGTAAGAACAGCATAGCAGGGGTTTCTCTTGTTGTGCTGTGTGTGGTATTTCTGTACTGTAGCAAGAAGGCATCTAGTCTCTGTTGCAATGATATTGGCTCTTTTGTGGATTTCAGAGAATGTTTAAATGTCTGCACAAAGCGCTCTGCAAGACCATTTGTGACAGGGTGAAATGGGGCACACATGTTTCACACCATTGAGCACGCATGTTTCACACCATCACCAAAAGAGCCAAACTCATCTGATGTAAATTGTGGGCCATTGTCGCTTACCAGAGTTTCAGGTATGCCAAAATGACTGAATAAGCCTCTCAGTACTTGAATGGTCTTAAACGATGATGTGGAATCCGTCACGTGGACTTCTGGCCATTTTAGTAAGCATGGACAACCACCAGGAACATCCGACCCTCGAAAGGACCAGCAAAGTCGATATGAATACTTTGCCAAGGAGCTCCGGGCCATGGCCAAGGATGTAAAGGTGAGAGACAGGGAGATTATTGGTTTTGCTGGCATGACAAACAGGTATTGGATTTCTCTTCAATACTGCGATTCAATACTGGGCCACCAGATGTAGCTGCCTGCTAGGGCTTTCATTTTCACTACATCAGGGTGTTCCGCATGCAGATTCTCTAAGACTCTTTGTCTAAGGTTGGGTGGAACAATAACTCACATTAAACAGTCCTGCATTAAAGAGAGTTCCCCTTTTCGGATGAGGAATGTGTCAATGCCTTATCGGAGTCCTTGGTGGATGGAAACCGCGCTCATGACACCATCTCCACCACACAAGAAAGAATAGCGTCTGCTGTGGTTACTTTGCAAATGTCAGCACTACACACCTGTAGAGCTTCCTCGTGGTTAATGAGGCAAGCCTCCACTGAATCCTTGTGCAACACAGGCAATGGCAAATGGGATAATCCATCAGCATATCCAGGGTCGCTGGCACTTCTATACTGGATCGTGTAATTGTGCGCTGCAAGTAAACGGAGTCTCACAGCAGCCATGGATGGAGTGGCTTTACTAGGGCTGAGGGTGGTAGTAAGTGGACGGTGGATGATCAGTAAGGTAAAATCCCATCCGTAAAGGTATGACATTTTCTGACTCCAAAAATTATTCCTAGTTCTTCAAGTTCTTACTGGGCATAGTTTTGCTCAGACTTGCTCAAAGTTCGAGACGCGAACACTATCAGTCTCTCCTTACCGTCAGGCATCACATGGAAAAGCACAGCTCCTACCCTGTAGGGTGAAGCATCACAACCCAAATGAACTGAGAGTCTTTGATCATAGTGAGTGAGTACACTCGGGGTCAACATCTGAGCTTTGGCCTCCTGGAAATATTTCTCACACTCCGGAGACCAGTTCCACTTTATGTCCTTATGCAACATTGCATTTAATGGATGAAGAATTGTAACCAGGTTTGGAACAAATCTTGCATAATAATTTACCAGTCCCAGAAAAGATCGAAGCTGGCTAACATAAACAGGATCTGGCACCTCTGCAAAAACGCAGCTTGTCTGGGGATGTCAATCACATGTCCCAGATACTCCAGTGAGCTCTAGAAAAACTACGGTTTCACGCGAAGGCCAAACTTCTCCAGCCAGTACTGCCTAAATGTTTGTTAGGTGATGAGCATCATCTTTTCCTGTCACAAGGATATCATCCAGGAAACAATGGATGTATGTTAGCCCCTGAAGTACTTGTTCCATCACTCTTTGGAATATGGATGGTGCCAATGTTATTCCAAAGGGTAATCAATTATACGAAAACATGCCCTAATGAGTAGTTATTGTGAGGTATTTGCGGGAGTTCTCATTAACTGGCACTTGCAGGCAAGCGTTTGAGAGATCTAGTTTGCTAAATCTTCAGTCCGTGGTAACTGATAATGTTCCACACAAAGTGCTGGATTTAAGGTTATTTTGAAGTCTCCACAAATTCTCACGTTGCCATGTTGCCCATTCACTGAACCGAACAGGTGAAATAATTCCTTGTTTCAACAGGTGGTCTAACTCCGCTTCCACCTTAGGTCTGATTGCATATGGCACAACACGTGCTTGGAAGAATTTTGGCTGTTGTACTGGTTTCAGATTTAAGGTAGCTTCAAATCCGTTGAATGTTCCTAAGTTATCACTGAACACTTTTGCATATTTTTTAGGAGAGAGTCCACAGTCTCTTCATTTGTCTGGTGTACTGCTCTCACAGTTTTAATTTCATGGCAGTTAAGTTGAATTCTGCTGAGCCATTCTCATCCAAAAAGTGGCGCTGCATCACCTTTTACTACATACAGGGGTAGTCAAACGTTTTGTTTGTTCAACTTAACGCACAATTTGATGACACCTTCTGGAGAAATCACTTTGCCCGTGAATGTCTTGAAGACATTACTTATGCGACGCAGTCAAATATTGCTCAGCATAGCTCGGTACAGTTTACTTGATATGAGAGAAATCGCTGCTCCCATATCCATTTCCATGTCTATATGCAGCCCTTCAATTTTTGGTTTCACTTTCATCACTGATGACATTGAACTAGTTGATTTTAGCATTTTACTCAATCATAAAGTATCATCAAGTACAGCATTCACTTTGTGCAGTGTCAAATCAGTATCAGTATCTGAGGTTGTGTCAGTGTCACTTCTTTCCACATTAACATCCACCTTATGAATTCGCCTTTTCTTCATCTGGTCCTTGTTTTTCATGAATTTCCCCTTGACTGCTGTTTTGTGTACTGTGTCACCCATTTTCTTACTTTTACACATCCGTGAAATGTGGCCTCTCCTGCCATAATTGTGACACTGTTGTTCCTTATAGAAAACACTCGCTTTTACTGTGGTTGGACTTCCCACACCGGTAACATTTCTTTATGGACGACGCTGAAGATAGGGACATTGCATTAACTTTCAGTGAGTTACTCAGGTGCTGTGATTCCCTAGACACAGCTTCCATCAACATCTCTATGTCCACAGCCTTTGGATACGTGAGAGCAGTTTGTGTCAACAACTTCCTTTGCATCGACTCGCTACTCAACCTACACAAATCTGACCCGCAGCGCGTCATTCAAATTATCGTCAAACTCACAGTGTTCCGCTAATCTCTTTAACACAGCCACGTATTGAGGGATACATTCACCCTCTGCTTGATTTCATTTGTGAAATCGGAATCTCTCCGCGATCACAATGGGCTTGGGGGTAAAATGTGCTTGCAATGTGTTCACAATTTCATCAAACTTCATAGCCCCAGGCTTAATGGTGCAATGAGACTGTGTAAGAGTCTGTACGTTGATGCCACAATGGCACTGAGAAACACTGATACTCTTTCCTCATCACTGATGCCGTACGCCACAACAAAATGCTCAAATCCTTCTACATATGTAGACCATTGTTACCTCGCTTCGTCGAATGATTCGAAAGCTTCCGATGATCACAGTCATTCTGTACACTTGATCGCCAGCTTAATAATGGCAGTTGGAACTTTGTGCTCGTCGACAATTTATGTTATGTCTGCATCCATATGCTAGTATAACACTGATTATATGCATTTTCTTCTAGGAACAGTTGCAACCCCAGTCACAACCTGAGAGAAAATTGGACCAACTTTAACAATCTTTCGGCAATATGCAGTGAGAGATAGTGGTCTGTACCAGTGATTGTGGATAAATGAAAAGGCCAACTATTATTAAATCACACACAGGTTGCTCACCTTTGTTTTAGACCTAGCTATTTTATTTATTCATTCATGCATTCAAGTTTAAATAATTATCGAGACAGTTTAATATTTTTTATTTTTTTACTTTAAAAAAATGGTCATTACATCAGGGGTTTACAGGGTGAGAACCGATGAATTAGACAAAGCTAAAAAAAAACTGTGTTGTGCCACAATAAGTGGGTCATTCTGCTAAATTGGTGTCTTTTCCGTTTTAAAAAGGTGTTGTTTTTTTTAAGTTAATTCCTGTATGATTTGAAACATTCTGTCAGTCAAACAGCATCTTTAAGTGTAAATACTGTATATTGCACGGTGCCATTCAAGCTAAATGTATTTCTTTTTTTAATCTACTGTATGTGTTGGAATATAGCTATGCCTTTAGAAAAGTTACAGGGTTGACAATTTTACAGGTCATTTAGCCATAACTAGGTTAATGTGCAAGATCATGACAGTAAGGTGTTTATTAGAAAGATAATTTAATGCTTGTATTTCTACAGATATTCACTTTTAATTATCAGATTTTATTTATATATTATATACACTATATATATATATATATATATATATATATATATATTAAACAAAATTCACTGCAACAGGGATGACAATTTAAGATTGCACCTATACAGACAAACCTAATGTAAATATAAGATAAAGTGAAAAAGGGGAAACTCTTACCTGTACTAGTAGAGTTCACATCCTGAGAGGATGATGATGTCATATGAGAGTTTTATTTATTAATTTTATTTTATTTATTTTTTAACAAGGGGTTATTATGATGGTAACAGAGTTGACACATAACTTTTACAGACAGACTGCACTTTTCTTGTTGTTGTAAGCAAAAGTGTGTAGTGTGCGACCTAATGAGGACAGTTATCATCTCAAGGCCTTTGAACAGCTGGAGATGAATGCATTAATGAAGCTATCAAGCTTTCAGACTGAAGTGGCCAGTTCAATCAAAGTGATAAATGAAGGATGTAATCAAGGATTCTTAAATGTCAATTTATGTTTTTTCAGTTTCGTGTTTGCTGTACAACACACAGTCAAAATTATTTGAACACTGGCACACCTACAATATATGAATATCATTGTAAAAGATAATAAAATATCAAACCAAGTGTCCTCTGCATGAATAAATAAATTATATTTCCTTTATTGCCTTTACTTCTATCAAAGGTCATTTTAAGTGGTTTAAGTTAGTTCCGTCATCTGTATAAGGGTAGTACATGTCCAAAAAAAAAAATTATTAAATCAACCTTCAGATATTAGGTTTTAATTTATAATCATTTATAATGGAAAGTGTAGTTTTAGATGCTGTAACTGGTCACCATTTCTTTTCAAATTATTATAATTTTTATTATTTTTTTTATTAATCATTTATTTAGAATCACCGCTTTGCCTTCGCTATTTTTAAATGGTCCAGCAGTGTGACAAATTAATTTACACAGTACAAATATCCCTCTCAAATGATAGAAGGTTGTTAAACATGTACACATAATAATTGAAAAAGTATTAGCAGAATACTGTTTAAAATCATTTCAAAAGCAGTTTGGCATGGCATAGGACACTGTCAAATTCCCAAAAGTATTTCATGTCAACTTACCGTAAATGTCCAACAAAGATATGGTTACAGGTACATGTCCTGCTTGGCTAAATCATGTATGTGAAATGGATTGGGAACTTTTTGGATCAGCTATATGGCAAATGATGGTGGTGTGCTGCCCCATGGTGGTTGCTCTTGAAATAATCCTTTCAGGTGCAAGACAGACAGCACTATGAGAAAAACAGCTTATTTAATATTTCACTAAAAAAATAATGTTTTTCTTTTTCTGTTTTCTTAGTGAATAACATAAGAACAAAGATCTCTCAATACATCTTTTTCAGATGTAGATATATACTCACCGACCACTTTATTGGGTACACCTGTACATCTAGTTATTCATGCAAATTATCTAATCAGCCAATCGTGTGGCAGTGGTGTAATTTATCAAATCTGCAGATATGGGTCAGGAGCTTCAGTTAATTTTCATATCAACCATCAGAATGGGGAAAAATGTGATCTCAGACCGTGATTTAGACTGTTGGTGCCAGATGTGCTGTTTGAGTATTTCTGTAACTGCTGATCTCCTGGGATTTTCAAGAACAACAGTCTCTAGAGCAGGGGTCATGAACCTGTGTCACACCTAGTGTCAAACCATTCACCAACAAATGATCATTTATAACTTTCTAGAGATAAATTTTCCAGCAGAAAGTGTGGGTGTGATTGCAAAGCTTGAAGTCAATAACACTGTTTTGATTTACTTTCTTCCGAATTTGTCGTACAGCCTACTCCTAGTGAACAAGGTTTGAAATGAACACCCGCCAAATGCTGATTTTTCATGAGGAGTATTTTGCTGATGTACTAGCCACTGTTGAGGGCGACCTGTAGGACTTCTCGCTGTTATATATTACAAGAAATTAGACTCAAAGACATGTGTTTGACAAAACATGATTATATTTTAAAGAACAGATGAAATAAAAGCCATCAATGCGCATCTGATTTTATATGCAATTAGTCATTTTTCACCTGTTGCCGCATACTGATACTTGCGTGATGGCAAATGTTTGGATTCACTTTTTAATCACTTAATTGCTTTTTTTATTTAAAGTGCAATTTGAATTTAGAAATCTCATTTGTTTAAGTTTTTCATGTTTCAATACATTTATTAAAAATTTTTAAGCAAAACCAATAAAGCAATAACATTTACCGAACTTGGGGGTTCGGATATCGCAATATTTTAAATGCAATTATCATTAAAATATGTTTTACATATCGCCAGCCCAAAAGCAAAGTTCCATTGTAAAACGATTTAGTTTTATGGAGACCCGCACAAACACGTGTAAAAAAAAAATCATTTTTGCATATTTGTTTGTTTTTTAGTAGTCTATGGGCAATTTAAACATTTAATTTTATTGAAAAACAGTAAATAATTTATTATACTATTTGAAAATATTAAATTATTTGTTTGTGGTATGACTCTTTTGCAAAAATGCTTCAACCAAAAATAAAGAAATTGGCTCCTTAGTGAAAAAATGTTCCCGAACCCTGCTCTGGAGTGTAAAGAGAATGGTGTGAAAAACATAAAACATCCAGTGAACGAAAATGCCTTGTTGATGACAGAGGTCAACAGAGAATGGTCAGACCGATTCGAGCTGATAGAAAGGCTACGGAATCTCCCTTCTGTACAATTGTAGTAGAGTAGAATAGCAAATCAGAATGCACAACATGTCGAACCTAGAGACGGATGGACTACAACAGCTGAGGCTGCAGTGGTTCTACCATATGTGTACCTCAGAAATCCAGATTCATTATACCAGATGATTTTTCCAATCATCTACTGTCCAGTTTTGGTGAGCCTGTGCCCACTGCAGCTTCAGTTTCCTGTTCTCCTGCTGCTGTAGCCCATCCGCCTCAATGTTCAACATATTGAATGTTCAGACATGCTTTTCTGCACAGGACTGTTTTTACGTGTGGTTATTTGGGTTGCTGCCACCTTCCTGTCAGTTTGGACCAGTCTGGCCATTCTCCTCTGACCTCTGTCATTAACAAACCATTTTCGCCCACAGAACGGAATTGATTTGCAAACAACCTGAATGGCAAAACAACTGTAAGTAGCAATATTTCTCATGTATCTGACAGAAGCTGGCCCATTTATGCAGGAATGCCTTTCTTTGCCAGCAGAAATGTGTTTGTCATACTTCATCAACTACTGTAGATCTGCATCTTTTAAATGAATACAGCTGCCAAGACAAAAAACATTACTGCAGATTTTCTATCAATGAGTACGTCAATAGAAAATTTGAAAGCTTAACCATAAATGTTCTGTTTGGGGTCTAAGAGACCTCAATAAAGCATATATATATATATATATATATATATATATATATATATATATATATATATATATATATATATATATATATTGAAGTATCAGGTTGTTGCTTCATGATTTAAGTATAAAACATGAATAAATGCAATTAATTTGTATATGCTGAGATTGTCTCATTGCTGTATATATGGTGAATATACATTCCTGCCAGTTGTCTCTTTGGATTTGTTTAGTTTTTGTTTGTTTGTTTGTTTATTTGTTTGTTATTTTATTGTTATATATAATTGAATATATAAATATATATACACTGGCATCCAAAAGTTTGGAATAATGTACAAATTTTGCTGTTTCTGAAGGAAATTGGTACTTTAATTCACCAAAGTGGCATTCAACTGATCACAACGTATAGTCAGGACATTACTGATGTAAAAAAACAGCACCATCACTATTTGAAAAAAGTCATTTTGGATCAAACCTAGACAGACCCCATTTCTAGCAGCCATCACTCCAACACCTTATCTTTGAGTAATCATGCTAAATTGATAATTTTGGACAAGAAAGTAATTTGCCATTATATCAAACATAGCTGAAAACTATTTGTTTCGTAGTATGAATGAAATGAAGTATAACATTGTCTTTGTGTTTGTTTTTGAGTTGCCACAGTATGCAATAGACTGGCATGTCTTAAGGTCAATATTAGGTAAAAAAAATAAATAATTTTTCTCTAGAAACTTATCAGTCAATCATCGTTTTGAGGAATGAAGGCTATACAATGCTTGAAATTGCCCACAAACTGAAGATTCCATACAAAGATGTACACTACAGTCTTAAGACAAAGGACAACTGGCTCTAACAAGGACAGAAAGAGATGTGGAAGGTCAAATGTACAACTAAACAAGAGGATAAGTACATCAGAGTCTCTAGTTTGAGAAATAGACGCCTCACATGTCCTCAGCTGACAGCTTCATTTAATTCTACCCGCTCAACACCAGTTTCATGTACAACAGTAAAGAGAAGACTCAGGGGTGCAGGCCTTATGGGAAGAATTTAAAAGAAAAATCTACTTTTGAAACAGAAATAGAAATAGAAAAGGTTCGAGTGGGCAAAGAATCACAAACATTGGACAACAGATAATTGGAAAAGAGTGTTATGGAGCTTTTTGGAATCAGCTAGACTGTAAGGTGCGTGAGAAGTGCCCGACAAGACATCTATGGCAAGTGCTACAGGAAGTGTGGGGTGAAATGTTACCTGAGTATCTGGACAAACTGACTGCTAGAATGCCAAGAATCTGCAAAACTGTCAGTGCTGCACGTGGAGGAATGTTTGATGATGACACTGTAAATTTTGCAAATTGTTCCAGTTAAAAGTAGTTTAAGTTGTGAATTGTTTATTTTATTTTTTTCAAATTGTAATACAAATTTTTCACATTATTAATGTCCAGACTATACATTGTTATCATTTGAATGCCACTTCGGTGAATAAAAGTACAAATTTCTTCTGTGTTTGGAATGCGGAAGTAAACTCTAGCAGAGTAAACATTTATAGCGGTGAATGGGAGACCACAGCAAGTATTATTTTTGCATTTTCCATTTGCTCTAACAGCAAAATAAAAATCCACTGTTCCCCTTCTGTCACTCACTCGACGTTGTGTCGATGTACACATGGGGGTCGCTCTCAAGAGTACCATACACCTCTAATCTTTGAGAAAAGGCCAATGAGAAATGGCGAGTGGAATTGGTATGCTACTCCCCTGGACATATGGGTATAAAAGGAGCTGGAATGTGGCCACTAATTCAGATTTTTTCTTGGTTGAAAAAGCGATTGAGAATCAGCAAGCTGAATATACGTTCAAGGTGGAGGGGACAGCCACCCCTCCAGCCTCTCCAGCAGTAAGGATAGCACTGACCCGACTGCACATCTCTGGGGGTCTTCAGCTCAGGAAGAACACCACCTCGTGAACAAACGCCACTTCAGGGTATAAAGCTGCCTCAGGCCTGAGTGATTGTGTCTACCACTGCCGGTGGAGGTTCCAGAGGTCTGGGCACGGGTTCCAGATGGTGCCCCGCGTACCGGAGAGTGGAGGTCCTTCCTCAGGTAATTCTCGAGACTCGAGACCAGAGATGGGCATAGTGCCATGGCACACATCGCGTGGTTACCATGCCGGTCTGCCGCCACTTATTCAACCCTTGGACAGACCTCATGTTTTTGCGGGCAGGAGTCCCCCTACAGAAGGTGTCCAGATGCGTTGTGGTTACCACAGACGCCTCCAAGTCAGGCTGGGGTGCCATGTGCAACAGGCACGCAGCCTCTGGCTCCTGGACAGGACCATGGCTGTGTTGGCAAATCAACTGCCTAGAGTTGCTAGCTGTACTGCTCGCCCTACGAAGGTTATTGCAGTTGATCCGGGGCAAGCATGTGTTGGTCCGGTCAGACAACACAGCGACAGTAGCATAAATAAAACCTCAATGTGGCGTACACTCTTTTCGCATGTCGCAACTCGCCCACCATCACCTCCTCTGGAGTCAACAGCAGCTGAGGTTGCTGCAGGCCATTCACATCCCGGGTAGCCTAAACGCCACAGCAGACACACTGTCGCGGCAGGTGATGCTCAGTGGAGAGTGGAGACTCCACCCCCAGGTGGTCCATATGATTTGGAGTCAATTCAGCAAAGCACAGGTAGACCTGTTCGCTTCCCGGGAGTCCCGGCCTGCTCTGGTATTCCCTGATGGGAGCCCCCCTCGGGACAGACACACTGGCACACAGCTGGCCCCAGGGGCTGCGCAAATACGCGTAGCCCTGGTGAGCCTGCAAGGTCAGGGAGGATGAGAAACGAGTCACCCTCGTGGCCCCATATTGGCCAACCCAGACTTGGTTCTCAAACCTTATTCTCCTCGTGACAGCACCTCCCTGGCAAATTTCCCTGTGGAAGGACCTCCTCTCTCTAGGATGGGGCACCATCTGGCACCCGCACCCAGACCTTTGGAAACTCCATGTCTGGCCCTTGGACGGGACGCAGAAGACCTAAGTGGCCTACCACCGGCAGTGGTAGACACGATCACTCAGGGCAGAGCTCCCTCTACGAGGCAACTTTATACCCTGAAGTGGTGTTTGTTCATGTGATGGTGTTCATCCCTAGCAGAGATGTGCAGTCAGGTCAGTGATTTCCTTCCTACATGAGAGGCTCCCACCATGACGCTCTTCTCATTGGTCGTGTTTGGGGCTCTCATGAGTGATCCCTAGTGTCACTACATCGACACAACGTCTCCTTCCCTCCATCAAGGAACAGAGGTTACAACAGTAACAGAGACATTACGTTTCCACAACATTCCAAAAGAGGAAAAATTGAGAGCGGTGGAGCAGCGGTCTTCTCAGATGAGAGAAAGATGCCAAATTTACCATCACTGCCTCAGCAGCTGAATTTGAAACCCCCTTTTTGTAGGATAAAAGGGTTGTCAGGGTAAAAACATATTGATTTTATAAATCTATATGAAATAATAAAAAAGCTATAGGGTTGTGTCCACTCATACTGCTTTCAGTTGACTCACTCATGTGTATATATATTTCTCACTGCAACTTCTCCTCCAAGACCACAGCCTGACATTCCTCAACTCCATCTCTCTCATTATTACCTGAGGGTAAATCTTGCCACACCAGTTTTGTTTTGTTTTTTCCCAGGTGAATGATTCCGTAAATTGTTCCAGTTAAATATGTTGTTTTGGGTTTTTTTTTTCCTGGAAGCTTCATATCAAACATATCAGGGTTTTATTTGTATCAGATTACCCAGTGTGTGTGTGTGTGTGTGTGAAGTGGTGGCTACCCTGTAATTGCCAACGTTGGTGAAAGGCAACGTCCTGGTTATCAGGAAATTGTGACAGAATTTGTCATGGAAGTATACTTGTATAGCACATTTCATACAACAAGCATAGTATAAAATATAGATTAAACAGACAACTTTTCAGACAAATTGATCAAAAAAGTAAATAAAAAAGGAAAAGCATTTTTAAAACTGCAGCATGGAGTAAAACGCAGTGCAGTATTTAACCGATAAAGGCAGAGGAAAGCAGCTTTTTAAGTCTTTCTTCATAATGTGTTGTTAAATGTGTAAAAATAAATGTAACATTGAATAGCTGATGCCAACTATGTATTAATATAGACATTTTCTCTAACCACATAAACAAAAATTCAACCTTTATTTAATTATTTCTGTATCTTTCATGATGGGGATGTCATTTTTGGCCTGTTCCCTCACCTGTGTTTCCAGCTTTTCCTAATTTGCAAATATGTACATTTTGGAAATAAATCAGAGCATTTTGTCTTTATTTTACCTAGCATATTCCTCTTTATCTGTTTGTTTTTATATTTTAATTGTCAATGCATTATTAACATCACTTGAATTTGTGTCCAAGGTTATGCGTCAACTCTAACATTAAAAATAGATTAAAATGATACAAAGAGGAGACTCTTAAGTGTCCTAGAAAAGTTCACTTCTTGAAAGAATTATGTCATTATGACAAAGTGTTTTGATTTATGAAACAGTTCATTACTTTAAAAATGTAAAATATGATAGGGGCCGATCTTAAAATGTTATCATTGTTTCCAAGATTTTGTAATTATAATTGAAAATATTTGTTAAAATAGCAGCATGGATCCTTTTGTATATTTCTGGGTTTGGAACACGGAAGTAAACTATAATGGGGTAGACTTTTAAAGCGGTGAATGGGAGACCACAGCAAATATTATTTTAGCATTTTCCATTTGCTCCAACAGCAAAATGAAATCCCATTGTCACGTTTTCACAACATCCCAAAAGAGGAAATATTGATTAATTAAATCTATATGAAATAATACAAAATCTGTAGGGATGTGTCCACTCACACTGCTTTCTGTTGACTCAAACCTGTGCAGTGTGCACACAGTGATGTGTATTTATATACAGTTGTGGCCAAAAATATTGGCACCCTTGGTAAATATGAGCAAAGAAGGTTGTGAAAAAAAATCTGCATCTTTTATCCTTTTGGTCTTTCATTAAAAATAAATCACAAAAATCTAACCTTTAATTGAAGAAAAACAATTGAAAGAGGGGAAATATCTCATTATTAAATACATATTTTTCTCCAAAACACATTGGCCACAATTACTGGCACCCCTAGAAATTATTATGAGTAAAATATTTCTGAAGTATATTCCCATTCATATTTTTTTTTTTTTTAAATAGTGCAACTGGGTTACCAGGAACATGAAATTGTTCAGCCACGACTTCCTGTTTCACAGGGGTATAAATATGAGGTAACACACAAGCCAAATTCCTTTAGTCATCAATCACAGTGGGTTAGATTAAAGAATAAACTTCTGATGAGAGGCAACAGGTTGTTGAGCTTCACAAAATGGGAAGTGGCAAAAAGAAAATTGCCAAAGCATTGAAAATATCAATTTCCACCATCGGGGCAATAATTAACAAGTTCCAATCAACTGGAGATGTTAAGAATTGGCCTGGAAATGGATGTGTGCTTATATTGTCTCCTTGCACAGTGATGAGGATGGTTCAAGTGCCCAAGTTGTTTGAGAAGGTTTCAAGAAAAAAAGCCTCTGCTCTCATCCAACAACAAACTCAAGTGTCTAAAGTTTGCCAGACATTACTGGAACTTCAATTACAACTGGGTTCTATGGTCAGATGAAAAAAAAAAAAGCTTTTTGGCAGCAAACACCAGAGATGAAGATGTACCCAATGTCCACGGTTAAATGTGGTGCTGGATCTTTAATGTTGTGGGGCTTTTTTATGCCAAAGGTCCTGGACATCTTGTTCAGATACATAGCATCATGGACTCTATCAAATACCAACAGATAGATAATCAAAAAATGGCTGCCTCTGCCAGAAAGCTTAAAATGGGCCGTGGTTGGATCTTCCAGCTGGACAATGATCCAAAACAAACATCAAAATCAACACAAAAATTAACACTGACCACAAAATCAAGGTTCTGCCATGACCATGCCAGTTCTCTGTGGGGTGAACTGAAGAGGACAGTCCACCAACATGGTCCTCTGAATTAGAAGGATCTGGAGAGATTCTGTATGAAGGAATGTCTCAGATCCCTTGCCATGTGTTCTCCAACCTCATTAGGCATTATAGTAGAAGACTTAGAGCTGAAATCTTGGCAAAGGGAGGTTGCAAAAAATATTGAATAAAAGGGTGCCAATAATTATGGCCAATGCTTTTTGGAGGAAAATATGTATTTAATAGTTAGATATTTCCTCTATTTTAATTGTTTTACTTCAATCAAAGGTTCGATTTTTGTGAATTTTTTTAATGAAAGATCAAAAGGATTACCAATGCAGATAATTTTTCACAGACTTCTTTGCTCATATTTACCAAGGGTGCAAATATTTTTGGCCACAACTAATATATATATATATATATATATATATATATATATATATATATATATACATACATATACACTTCTCAGCTTCAACTTCTCCTCCTCCAAGACCACAGCCTGACATCCCTCAACTTTCTCATTATAACCCGAGGGTAAAACTGGCCACACCAGTTAATGGGCAGTTTTTTTTTTTTTTTTTTTTTCAGGTGAATGATTTCGTAAATTGTTCCAGTTAAATCTGTTGGTTGTCTTACCTGGAAGCTTCATATCAAACATATCAGGGTTTTATTTGTATCAGATTACCCAGTGTGTGTGTGTTGAGGTGGTGGCAACCTTGTAATTGCCAATGTTGGTGAAAGGCAACGTCCTGGTTATCAGGAAATTGTGACAGAATTTGTCATGGAAGTTTACTTGTATAGCACATTTCATACAACAAGCATAGTATCCGAAAATATAGATTAAACAGACAACTTTTCAGACAAATTGATAAAAAAAACTAAAACCTCCATCTGAGAAAAATAGAAATAACTCCAGCGAGTTTCCTTTCATCTAGCTTTGGCATCAGCGTGTCTTATTTAGAAGTAATCATCCCTATGCCCTATTCCTTATGAAGACAATTACATCCACTGTGAGAGCTTCAGAAGGCTGAAAGGTGATAATGGTAAGTCAAAACAAATTTTTCAGTTATTCTTCTAGTAATATCTGTTTGGAATTGACCCTACAGCATGGATTGTGCTCCTTTCGAAGTACCCTGTAAAGGCATGATCAGCGACGGTTAGAACTAGTGATGGGTGTAACGTGTTACAAAGTAATCTGATTACATTTTGCAGTAACGTAGTAATATAATGTGTTACAAAGTAATCTGATTACAGTTACAGACATGAATAAAATTAAATTACTTGGATTACACATTTATTGCTAAAACAATAATATTAAGTAGAATGCATTTTAAAATGTATTACGTTCTTATGTTGGTACTTTTATGTGTGTTGCTGTGTCACTTAATGAGCATGCGCTCTAACCACCATGTCATTGAGGACACGTATCGAGGCGACGGCAGATGAGTGAGTGGCGTTGCTATGGATGCAGGAGTGTAGTTGTTTATTCAAATTGAAAACGAAAGTGAAACGTTTCAAGTATTCATGTGCTCACAATCAATATCAGCGAGCTCTAGGTCAGCATGCTCCCAGCCCTGGATGAGGCACGCAAGCCTGGGCCACTGACAAATCCTCCTTATCTCCCTCGGGAGTCCCTCTGCAGCTGCCATGGGAGGAGAGGGGATCGGTTTCGGGTGTATATGGAAAACAGTACTCGTTCTCATCTGACAGAGGTAGCCTATATATCGCTCATAAGGTGGGAACATTTTCAGAACAAGGTGTTCTACAAGAACAGCATCTTGAAAAATACATCGCTAAGCAAACAGCTTTTTATGTTCTTTATGTACTGTACACAATAAAACAAACACAATGCTATAGCGATGCAGATACTGCCGAGCACAAGCAGGGAGGTAGAAATAATCCACTTGCTGGAAAGTTGTGTAAACACACATATGTTGCACATGTACACACACAAACAGAAATACTGTACATGCACACAGACATGCATGATGCAACTCACAAGAAAACCTGTATAATCACACTGAAAAGAAACAACAAGCATTCAAATACAGCCAGACATGCTATGGGAGGGAGTGTTCTCATTCTAGAAAGCATTTGATTGGACAAGTTTCTCATGCTATTTGTGTCATCATGACTGTGCCTCTGTCTTTCAAGCCGGAAGAGAGATACTGCTGATTTTAAATGCTTGTATCTTCTGAAAACTATTTTGTCAGCGTTTGGAAGTACACTAGCATATTGATGACCTTAAATGGAATAAATATAAAAAAAGCAGCAAAACTTTCATATTGATTTCATGATGAAATGGCAATTTCAAAGCACAGCTGGGATTGGACATTTTTCAGAAAATGTTTGCAGTGTCCTTCCATCATTCATTATCATAGCCAACCACTGGGGGGCATGTTGAATTGGTCCTGTCTTTGAATGAATAGTTCCAGTGGCGTCTCAGGGTAATAATTTCTGGTGGTTCACAAACAATCTCTAAACCCGATTTTACCGATTTAGTTTTTTTTAATATTGACGGACAATTCCAAATGCTGTCTATCAACTTGACATAAAAAAGAAACAAGAAAAACATTTTAACTTAGTGCATCCGTTCCCTGTCTGTCGCTCGAGAGCCTCGCGCATCTCTGAATTTGAGAAAAGGCCAATGAGAAATTGGCAGACAGAATTTGCATGTCCCGCCCCCAGACATATGGGTATAAAGGGAGGGAAATGTGTCTGTTCATTCAGAAATTTTCTTCGGAGCCGACCGGTTGTGTGATCAGCGAGCTGCGATTCACAAAACTGTTTACCTCATCTCTAAGAGCGTATGCTGTTGGATCTACGGCGCATATCAGCGGCTTTCTCCTTCTCTGCACAGCAGTACAGCTTTGCCCCTGAGTGCTTCGACAGCGCTTTCTAAAAGAGAATATTGTAAAAGAGTTTGATTCTCTAAAAGAGCAATACACAGCGGCGTTGAACGTCTTTTTCAGGACGTGTTTTTATAAAGATGCCCTTCCGCCCCCGTGTAGTTCCTGGATGCAGTCGAGTTCTCTCCGCTCCTGATGGTCACAGATGCTGCCTCGTGTGTCTGGGCTGCGATCACACCGAGGCAGCGTTTGTGGATGGTTCTCACTGCGAGACCCTCCCTTACCATGGCAACGTTGCGGTCGCGGCTTTCCTTACTAAAAAGGAACGCCACTCCAGCCGCCCCCCGCGTCGCTCCTTTTTCCACAGGATTGAGGACTACCCGGCTGGCGATAGAGGAGATTTGGGGATGGCAGCGGGCTCGGTTTCGCCGGGTACATCCACGTGAACCACCCGCCCCCGGGTGATGAGCTTGCCGCAGCATTGGAGAGTGTTCCGGCGTCTGACACGGAAGCCTCGAATGGGCTGCCACCCTCGGGTCAGCTCGCCCAGTCAGAGGCTGATGCCAAGATACCCGACATGCTTGCCCAGGCTGTCCTCGGCGGTCCCCCAGGTGGACAGAGCGGTTGCGTGTCCTGAGAATGCCGCCAACTTGCAGGATCGCCTGGTGCTCCCCTCCAGGGCCTGTAGGATGACGTCGTCACTGACCTCCAAAGCCTTCAGCGCCGCAGGACAGGCCGCGTCCGCCTTGCATGCCATGGCCCTCCTGCAAGTCCACCAGCCCAAGGCACTTAAAGATCTGTACTTGGGAGTCCTGACCCCGACATGTTGCAGGAACTGGCCTGCAAATGCTGTTCTCACGGCACCCCGGTGCCACATCTCAACAGTCCCGGCACCTTGGACGCAGACACCCTGCCTCCAGACCAACGACTGTTACCCCCCGGCCAGCCGGTTCTGATGACTCCATGGGACCTCCTCCTCGGTCACTAACCCACCCTCTGCCGGGTGTGTGGAGCAAGGTAAGTGCTTAAGAGTCTTTCCTCAGCACCAGAGTCTCGGGACGCGCTTTTGCCTCCCAACGCCGTATTACCTCCTCCGCCCTGCCTGGTACGTCAAAAACGATTGCCCCCTCAGTGCCCCTAGCACGGAGCTTGGATGTGTGGCTTTCACTTCCCAACCCATTACGCTGGCTGGCCAGGACCATACGACCATCTGTTTAACACAGTGCAAGGCAAAGACGCCAAGTCCCTGTGTGCGGAAATCGTGACTCTCTTACTCAAAGACGCGATTACAGCCCTTCGTCGTACCCAAGAAAGGTGGCGGTTTACTACCGTTCTTGGACTTGCCAGTTTTCAACCGGGCCTTGCACAAACTCCCGTTCAAAATGCTCACGCAAAAACACATCTTAACTTCTGTCCTGCATCTAGATTGGTTCGCAGCGGTATACCTGAAGGATGCATACTTCCACGTCTCGATCTTGCCTCGACATCGACCCTTTCAACGGTTTGTGTTCGACGGCCAGGCGTATCAGTACAAGGTCCTCCCCTTCGGCATGTCCCTTTCCCCTCACGTCTTTACGAAGATCGCAGAGGCAGATCTTGCCCCACTTCGGGAAGCAGGCGTTCACATACTCAACTACCTCAACGACTGGCTCATCCTTGCCCAATCCCGAGAGTTACTGTGCATCCACAGGGACCAGGTGCTCAGGCACCTCAGCCGCTTAGGGCTTCAGGTCAACTGCATGCCACTCACATCCTGGGCAGCCTCAACATGGCAGCGGACACGCTGTCGCGACAGGGTATGCCCAGCGGAGAGTGGAGGCTCCACTCCCAGTCAGTCCAGCTGACTTGGGAACGGTTCCGCAAGGCACAGGTAGACCTTTTTGCCTCCCGAGAGACCTTCCACTGCCCGCTCTGGTACTCCCGAACGGAGGCTCCCCTTGGGACAGACGCACTGGCACACAGCTGGCCCAGGGGGCTGCGCAAGTATGCATTTCCCCCAGTGAGTCTTCTTGCACAGGTGCTATGCAAGGTCAGGGAGAACGAGGAACAAGTTATTCTGGTGGCCCCCTACTGGCCCTCTCGGACTTGTTTCTCGGATCTCGTGATCCTCGCGACAGCCCCTCCCTGGCAAATTCCCCTGAGGAAGGACCTTCTCTCTCAGGGACGGGGCACCCTCTGGCATACCAGACCTCTGGAACCTCCATGTCTGGCCCCTGGACTGGATGCAGAAGATCTAAGTGGCCTACCACCTGCTATCGTAGACACAATCAATCAAGCCAGAGCTTCCTCTACCAGGCAACTTTATGCCCTGAAGTGGCACTTGTTCGTGAATTGCTGTTCTTCCCGGTTTGAAGACCCACATGGGTGCACAGTTCTGCAGGAGAGGTTGGAGGGGAGGCTGTCCCCCTCCACGTTTAAGGTGTATGTTGCCGCTATTGCGGCCCACCACGACGCAGTAGACGGCAAGTCTTTGGGTAAGCACAACTTGGTTATCAGGTTCCTTAGAGGCGCACAGAGGTTGAACCCTCCTCGGCCAAGCCTGTTCCCCTCCTAGGATCTCTCATTGGTCCTCTCGGGCATTCAGAGACCCTCCTTCGAGCCACTAGAATCCATTGAGCTCAAGGCCCTCCCCCTGAAGACAGCCCTCCTGATCGCGCTCACCTCCATCAAGAGGGTCGGGGACCTGCAAGCATTCTCTGTCAGCGACACCTGCCAGGATTTCGGTCCGGCAGGCACTCACGTCACCCTAAGACCGCGACCGGGCTACTTGCCCAAGGTTCCTACGGCTCCCTTCAGAGACCAGGTAGTGAACCTGCAAGCAGAGCTTTAGATGTTCTGAGCAGCTCTTTCTCTGCTTTGGTGGACAGCAGAAAGGGAATGCTGTCTCCAAACAGAGGCTTTCCCACTGGGTGGTTGACGCCATAGCATTGGCCTATCACACCCCTTGCAGGTTCGAGCACACTCGACGAGAAGTGTGGCATCCTTGTGGGCACTGGCCAAAGGCACCTCCTTAGCAAACATATGCAGAGCAGCGGGTTGGGCAACACCCAATACCTTTATGAGATTTTACAATCTCAGGGTTGAGTCGGTTTCACCGTGTTCTCTCAGGTCTGAGCCGGTAGAACGTGGTAACGCGGTAACAACTGACCGGGTGTACTGCTTGCACTTAGTGCCCTTTCCTTCCACTGAGGTAATATCGTGCGCTTTTATCACAGGAGATCCCACTAACTCAGCTCCCTGGATGACTCCTCCGTAGCCCTTTGGTCCACGAATTCAACGGAGGAATTCCCCGACCAGACCCACTATGAGTACTCAAACTACTCTGTACCAGAATAGGTGCTCCACAGGTCGGGCCTCCGTGTGGACTTGTCCCCCTGTGTGTATTTTCCGCAATACGGTCCCCTTTGTAGCAACTCCTCCCTCCCAATGAGATAGGATCTACCACCGCTTCATTCTCCACATGCGACCTGAAATCCCATGTGATGCATTTCACCACTCTTTACCTCCCCCAGTCTGGGCAGGTGTGGTCTCCGCAGGGTCTTTCCCCCCTGAATTGGGAAAGAACGCCTTCCCCGATGCGTGTGATAGCGTTAAGATGGCCCCAGCCGATTTAACTCTATAGAGAGAGGCACGGCTGGCGCAGCTTGCTCCCATGCTTGGCACATCGCCTTATTCCCCCATATCAGGTTGTAGTGAACCAGAAGTTTATGATGATTTTATGGGCCGTTGGGGAAGGGTACGTACAGTCTGACATACGTACTTGTCTGTCGCTTTGGCACGCAACTGCCTGCCCGCACCTGAATCAGCAGCGCATGTACACATTTCAGTGCCAGGCGTGATTAAAATTGTACTCCTAGTGTCGCATCTTCAACACAACGTCGAAGTGAGCGACAGACAGGGAACGTCTAGGTTACTGTTGTAACCTCCGTTCCGTGATGGAGGGAATGAGACGTTGTTTCCTCCTGGCCATGTCGCTGAAACGAGCCATTGTTACGGCCGAACCTCATTGTCAGCTCCTCAGGCAAAATCCTGAATGAACAGACGCATTTCCCTCCCTTTATACCCGTATGTCCGGGGGCGGGACATGCAAATTCTGTCTGCCAATTTCTCATTGGTCTTTTCTCAAGTTCAGAGATGCACGAGGCTCTCAAGAGAGACCCCTATTGTCTCTTCTTCGCCACAACGTCTCGTTCCCTCCATCAGGGAACGGAGGTTACAACAGTAACCTAGACGTTTTGACTTTACTCTGTTTCTCACATTCCTGCTGTATGTGTATGCCCTGTTTATTCACTGGTATTATGATGCGTTAAGCGTATTAACAGGCACAATCAACATTAACACCTGGATTTATTTGTCTCTTTTGTGTATGGATTTTGAGCAAAGGCTTAGAGGGTTTCTGATTTCATGACTGCATGCATCAATGCATGATAATAAAGTGCAAAAATGCATATTAACAAAAAGAAAGTGCAAAGAAAGTGGTGCAACATTTCAGCCAAATATACAGCAATCAGTGCTGAATTGTCAGTTATTTAAGTGCAGTAACTTTATTAACTGAGCTTCAGAGATGTGCTTCTCATGTGGCAATTTCTGTTCAAATCAGGGACAATGAAAAAGTTCTGTAAATGTCTGTTGTATGAGCTTGTAAAGGCATCAATGGAAAGGAGGAGGCGAGAACCGGCTTGACGATATAAATAATAGTTTAATGGTAAACTTAAAAGACAACATAAACACACATGACGGCCATGTCTGCTAACGATCTCTCTCTCCCGCACGGCCCTCTGCAGTCAGCCTTTAAACCTCACTGAGGCATAATTAGCCTAATACGGGACCGGGTGTGTAGGATCACGACCCGGCCCCGCCATCCGCCCTGCCACAGAGCTTTAACCGGCAAAGTTTAAAAACCTAGTTTTAACGCAGCGGTTGATTGACAGGTAGAACCTTCACCCTAGAATGTTCCCTAGAACTGCTAGGTTTCACAACACTTAGTAGTAATTTTAAATGATCATATAATCCTACTTCCATGAATATGCCAGTAGAATGGATGCTACACCCCTGAATGAAGCTCTAGTACTTTTAAAATGAAAACAAATATGAATGATAAAAATAGATCATGACAGAAATTTTACAGAGAGTGCCGGATAAACATTAGTTTTTTTTCTGCAACCTGAACAACTTCGGTAAAGTCATTTTTATATTGCACATTCGTTAGACATTTGGCAGGCAAAGTTAGGGGGTGTCTCTAGAGTGTGAATTGGACAAAGGATGGTGAAAAACAGATTACTCTGTGGCTATTGTGTAGCTTTATCCTGATGTTACAAAAAACAAACATAAAATTCCTGGTCATGTGACCTAGTGATGTCAGACCTCCTGTAATGTACTTACAAATATAAAGTCCTAACAATTTAATTGTTACAGCTGTTTTTGCAGTGCATTCAAATGCCATAGAAAAGAGGGAAAGGATATCGTCACGGTTACACATGTAACCTCGGTTCCCTGAGATGAAGGGATCAAGTTATTGCACCACAGATGCTATGGGAAATTCCTTTCTCAATTACCTAATTGAAGCCCTTTGTATAATAACGACAATTCTAAAAATTCTAGTGGGTGCGAAACCACCATTTCCTCAGAATTTTCTGAGGAAAAAGTTTCGCACCTCGAAGCTCTGGGTCAGTAGTGTGACCAGCTTATTTTATGTTTTGTTCCCTTCATCTCCGGGTGGTTACATGTGCAATCAAGACGTTCCCTTTCAATTATGCCCTCTCAACATTGTGGCGCTGACACTATAGGAACAACGTCCAATCATGCCACACTACTGACATGAGGGCACACCCCACAGAGGGGCCTCGACCAAGGCATAGACACTTGACAAAGGTTATGTATAGGATATCACAGGCCGCATAGGATGGTGAAAACATGCCTCAAAGTGTATATAGTAATGATCAGTCTCCCTATATAGAGAAAACCCAGGAGGGAAAATTAATCTAGACTGCTAGGCGTACTGAAGGAAATGCATAGTTGTGTTTCATGGGCCATTTGTGAGCCATGGCAGGGCTTGGGAATGGAGTACCAGAGGGCACAGTGGGTTGTCTCCATGGAGGCAAACAGGTATACCTGTGCTTTGCAGAATATGCCCCAAATACTCAGGACCATCTGAGAATGAAGCCTCCATTCCCCAGGCATAGCTCCCTGATGGGACATCAGATCCACACCGCAGTTCAGGCAGCCTGGGACATTTGTTGCAAATAAGGAAAGGAGAAGTTGCTCGCTCCAAAAGAGGCGGCGCCGTGTCAGGCTCAACATTGACAGCGATCGGATTCTGCCCTGAACATTTAAGTAAGCTACCAGTCTTATGTTGTCCAATCGAACAACATGAAATAAGCAGTCCCTCCGACCAGAGTACGGCATGCACCACATCTTTGTGAGCTACGTGTGGACCTCCGGGAGTCACAGATTAGGCGGGGGTGGATTTGTCCCTCGGAACAATAGCAGTTCTAGAGAGGAGCATCCTGAGACTTATACCCACACAGTGAGGGCACTCCGTCTCCATGAGAGCCGCTTCAGTGTGGGTGTGGCCCAGGCTGCAGATGCATATCTCACATAGAAAACACTTGTGGAACAGCATCTTTAGGAGTCTTTCTTGACGGCGAACAAAAAAATATAGCTGCATCGAGTAATATAATTGTATTTTAAAATTCTGTTTTCTGTGAAGCACTATGATTTGTAGTAGAATATTTCAGCTCTGTAAGCTTGATTAAACTTCCTTGCACTTCATGCATGTGCAGAGCACCAGATGGTGCTAGGAAGTGTAATCAAGCTTGAAATCATGATCTCCAAGGAGACTGCTAATGTCAAGATTTATAGTTAAAAAGTGACATTTTGGTCTGATCTCACCAAAAACTGACTGGATCACTTCGAAAGACATGGATTTACCACTGGAGTCATATGATTACTTTTATGTTTCTTTTATGTGCTTTTTTTGAGATTCAAAGTTCTGGCCACCATTCACGTGCATTGTATGGACCAACAGAGCTGAAATATTCTTATAAAAATCTTAATTTGTGTTCTGCAGAAGAAAGAAAGTCATTCACATCTAGGATGGTAGGAGGACGAGTAAATGATGAGAGAATTAAATTTTTTGGGTGAACCATTTAAAAGTGTTAGAAAGGATATTTGTTAGGATATAAAGTTACTTCTCCATTTACCCTAATGTCCTAATCAATTTTTGATGACAGATGATAGTTCACAGAGATGATTTTGTAAAAAAAAAAAAAAAAAAAAAAAAATCCATTTATACTGAAAAAACAACAACAAACATAGCTGCTAGCAGCAATTAACGGGTTCAAGCCTTTTAAGAACATTCAAAGTATGCAAAAAAGGAATGTATTTGTATATGTACTTTGTAAGTTGCTGAATTTGCAAACTGGTGTTAAATATGACTGATGTCTTGTGTTCAACGATCCTGAAACAGGATAATTGTTATGGTGGTCATTTTTGTTAACTTTTTAACTGTTATAAAGCCACAATGCACCCAATCTGCAAATGGTTTTAGAAGTTTGAATATTTATTTTAGAATTATAGGCTTTTGGATACACTTGTTCAAACCCACATGATAAATGCAACCCCTAAATACCTAAATAAATAACTAAAGTTCAAAATGTCTTTGATAATTATTGACCTAGGGAGTTCTAGATGTAGTTCACAATAGCAGATAACATTGAATAATATACAATAACTTACACACCATTTATACAGACATTTTGCTGAAACATTATTGGCTGGTGGCCATGTTTTTTTATTTGTCTGAGTCATATTGTAGTATAAGCATTTGGCCCCTACAAGAAGCATACCAATTTTCAACTTCATTGATAATACAGTTGCAGAGTTATGAGCATTTTTTAGTTGTAGCGCCCAGTAGGCTAATATTTTAGCAATTTTGTATGCAGACTCAAAATGTGTTGTTGTACATATGTATCAAGTTTTGAACATTTGGGCTTTTCGTTTGCAGATATTGGTCAATACGCACAAAATGGATGACGCCTGACCAATTCGTTGGCTTATATCTTCACAACGCTTTGACAAGTCAAAATTCCTTTGATACATTTTTGTCAGGAGGGTTCATAGTAGACACACACCAATTTTTGTGAGAATCAGAGATATGGCCTAGGAGGTGTTTGAAAAAGTATCTTTTTTAGAAAATTAGAATAGCGGAAACATTTTATAAAATGTCTTAAAACAAAGATATACATTTTGTAGGTCTTGGAGCAAGAAATTGAGGAATATTATTTTGAGATTATTCATCTCGGTTGCGGAGTTATTGGTGAAAATGTAAATGTCCTTGTTATAGCACCACCTTGTGGCCAATTCTCATAGATCTTGGTACACAGCCTCATTCTAACACTGTGTACAAATATCTCAAGTAGAGATGCACCGATAGCAATTTTCTTGGCTGATTTCGATTTCCGATTTTTTGCAAGTGTGACCTGCTGATACCGATTTTTCCCGATTTTCTTTCTAAGAACTATTATTGACCACATATACAAACAAAATCTACCTTTCTTCAATGCTAAATTTTATTTTCATAATAAAATAAATGACTAAACATTACAATTTCCCCAAACTGCACTAAGTTACAGGATCTTCTCTCACTTAAACAACTCTCAAAATAAAGTGCTCTGTGACTGGAAAGAGGTAGAAATAACAATTAACTGAAAATGAGTTGCTTTATATAACAGATGTCATTTCCCACTATTTTTATAAATGGACCTTTTTCTCTTTATTACTCGTCTAACAAAACAATTCCAAAGATCTGAAAAACTGAAGTGTCCAATACGCTCAACTTACGTTAGATGTACAAATATCAGTTGTAAAACTGAGCACTGCTTCGGGAACGGCTTGTAACCATACCTGTCAACACTCCCGTTTTTCCCGGGAGTCTCCCGTTTTGTTATTTCTCCCAAAAAAACTCCCGTAATTTGTATGGCCCAAACCACGTTATATGAATAATCACATCAATATATTATTCCAAGGTAAAGCTTTGATGAATCAAATTTGAGCACTTGAGTGTGCGACAAACGGTTTAGGATTTATGGGCCAAAACATAATCACTATAGCGCCACCTTGAGGTCGATCGGGCCGAATCTTTGATACGCTGTAGTGTTCTGGGGGACTACCTTCCCTCAAAGTTTCAGCTCTCTACGATTTACAGCTTGGTCTGCACGATCAGTTTTAGGGAAGAATAATGATACAACTACAATACGTTTCTAGCCCTTCGGGCTTGAACCCGAACAACAACAACAACAAAATCATATGAAGTAATTTGTCCCACCTGCCATGACTATCCAACATATAATATATAACAAAGGTAAATGTTGTTCTCTTCTCTTCGAGCTGTAGGGATGTTGTCCACCGCTCATACTGCCTTCAGCAAACTTACAGCTGTGCACATGTATTGATGTATGTATATATACTCTATATACATCTTAATCCCCTCCTCCCTGGCCAAAAATGTACATTCTTCAGCTCCACATTTCACATTTAAACAGAGTAAATCGGGTCTCATTAGTTGAAGGGAAGTGGATGATAAAGACATGTTATGCCTGTATATGGCAAGTATATTTGAGATTTAAGAGTTTTAATTTTTATTGCACTAATATTGGTTTATAATGTTCAGGTTCTGGGGTCATTTTAATAAAGTTTTGACACAATTTTCAAAACAATTTTAAAGTTTTATGGCATATTACAGTTTTCTTGTAAGCTTTCTTGAGTCGGGTCAAATTGACCCATAACAAGATTCTTCTTAGAATCTTCTTTTCTTTTACATTTATAATAATAAAAAAAAAATTAAATGTATATTTATAAATACATTAATTAGTCATTTTTACATGTTCAGGTTCAAATCCTCTGTGTGGAGGATGTCATGAATTTTTAGACAGAAAATGTTATGTTAAGTTGCATACATTGCCGTTAAAGGTCTAAAATGTGTCAAACTGTCCAAAGGGTCCATGGAGGGGTTACATTTTGTCAGTTTTTCCGCTTGTTGTGTTTTGTGTTTATATATATAAAATGGCGGCCAAAAGTTTGGAATAATGTACAGATTTTGCTGTTTCGGAAGGAATTTGGTACTTCAATTCACCAAAGTGGCATTCGACTGATCACAACGTATAGTCAGGACATTACTGATGTAAAAAACAGCACCATCTCTATTTAAACACCAGTTTCATGTACAACTGTAAAGAGAAGACTCAGGGGTGCAGGCCTTATGGGAAGAATTGCAAAGAAAAAGACACTTTTGAAACAGAAAAACAAAAAGAAAAGGTTAGAGTGGGCAGAGAAACACAGCCAATTGGAAAAGTGTGTTATGGATCTTAACCCCATTGATCTTTTGTGGTATCAGCTAGACTGTAAGGTGTGTGAGAAGTGCCCGACAAGACAGTCACATCTATGTCAAGAGCTACAGGAAGTGTGGGGTGAAATGTCACCTGAGTATCTGGACAAACTGACAGCTAGAATGACAAGAATCTTCATGTGGAGGATTTTTTTATGAGAACTGTTTGAAGTAGTTTAAGAAGTTTTGGAGAAAACAAATTAAAATTGTAATAGTAATTTTTCACGTTATTAATGTCCTAACTATACACTGTGATCAGTTGAATTGTTGTGCAGTGATTAGCGGTAGGCTTAGGGGACCAACATATCAATATAACAATCATATTATAGTGTACAATTGACTTTAGCATAAATATAATAAAACAGGATAAAAGTCACTGCAGTGACATTTCCAATACAAGAATGCACTGCATGAATTATTTTATGTAAGAACCATTTCTATTTCATTTAAATACAAGACTCTGATTTGAATGCAAGGCTGGATGTTTAGTTATATGTGTAAACCAGAGATGAAAGCTAATGCATTTTAAACCCACAATGCTTCCTGGTTAACTGCCTGGTTATTAAGAGCTGGTGAATGAAAACAGTTCTAGTCACGCAAGGAGCTTTACAAGTCGCCCCATTAACTAGTAAAACAGGACCTTGTAAGATTTAAGTCATTAGGTGGCAATTTCTACATGGAAGGCATGGAGGAATGCCTTTACTGAATTATTCATAGACTTTGAGGCATTCTTGACTTTCAAACAAGTCTGGAAGGTAGATTTTGTCTAAATAAAAGAAAATGTCTCTTGTGATTTTTGGCAACTAAATCAGATAAAATGTTCCTTATCTACATGTCAGAGATGTCTGGCATATTTGACATGGGTAATGAGGTGGACAGTCCCTTTATATTATAAGTAAAGCACTGCAGCTTGACATTTGCTACAACACAGATGGCTTGTGCGATGCAGAACCCTGTAATTTTTATTTTTTATTTTAATTCTTTTGGCAAAAAGTCACAAACAGAACAGAATGCTCTCTGATTACAGTGCAGAAGTCAGTTGTGTATAGATAACCGAAGGCTTGTGACGGAGCCATTTTAATCAGTAGATGGTATCTGCAAGCCCCCACACAGAAACAACACAGTTTTACTGACTGCTGTGCCGGAGATAAAACACATCTGTTCTTGGAAATTCTCATCATGCACATTTTTGTATTAGGACCACTGCTGTCCATTTAACAGGTTAAGAGCATTTTATGACAATATACCATTCCTTTGGGGCCAGAGGGGCAACTTGTCAACTTATACAAATACTTTTAAGACAGTAAGATGCTTTTTTGAGTAACAAGTTAAGATAAAATTACTTATTGCTTATTCTAAATAACCACTTTAGAAAAGGGTGCATAAGTTCTTGTTCATTTCAATCACATTTGGCATTTCATTACATCTCAAGTATTCTACAAACAAATGAATCTCCACTGTGATTGGATCAGAAGCACTTTTGAACGTTTTTCATAACAAATCACACTGTGTGTGTGTGTGTGTGTGTGTAATCACTTTTGACAAAACTGAAAATGATAAATTACTATTTTTGTTTTTTCAAAATAAATGTGAATTTCCAGGATATTCAGTTACATTAATTTGCTACACTTTAAAAATGATTAAATATTGGATCAAATTACCTCAAAATCTACCTGTAGACATCACACACAATGATCTCATGAAACAGGAACATTTTTCATTCTATAGTGAAACATGTTTTTAGGAAAGTGCTGTGGTAGTTATTGATGCCGTTTAGTGTTTTGGGAGTAAAATAAAATCAAACGAGCATTTTACCCCATTTTACTCTACTATATTTGTGATATACGTGAGCAATATATAGACATATTTTGGAGCATCCAAGCAAATTATGTATAATATATATATATATATGGGTGATTCTATAATTGCGGGTACATTTGGCATTTAAAAAAGTTAAGGGAATCAAACGTTCACTAACAAAAATTATTTCCAGTATCTTGTTGAAAACATATTCAAATTGAATAATTCAGTGCTTGCCAAACACAAGTTACTTCCTTTTTTTTTTTACTTTTAACGAAAAAAACTGACATTATCAGAGACATGGGATCTTCCAACTAACTTCTTGGTCTTACTTTTAGGAGAAAGTCCATCTATTTTCAGTCTCTCATAACGTTTGCAGTACATGTCAGTCTTTTTAAACTGCATTTTCAGTGCCTCTTTTAATTCTCTATCTCTCTGTACAGTTTTGAGGTCCTACGCTGTACCCTCCTTTGTCCTGATCTCCGCCTGAAAATATATTTTTTCATTACTCAATAAAAGGCATATTGATCGCTTACTCAATACTTATATAGTACTTATATATTAGCAACTAATACTTGTTTTCTGTTCTTAAGTGTCACAAAAACAGCACAACACTTTCTACCCTTCAACTTCTCATTAAACACACATGTTCCATCAACTTTTGGTGCCCTTAGCTGTATGTACCAACATACACCACAGTGTCTACCAACCTCACTTCATGTTTTTTAGGCCTTTAGAACTCTGGGGTGACTCTAAGGGCTCTGAACTCTGTGGGGTGCTTAGTAGTTCTGTATGCGGATCTCTTCTAGCTCTATTTGCAGCCTGTACCTCCCTCCAGTATCTCTGTTTTCTTCTCTCTCTTGGTGTTATGTCTGCCACCAATCTGACTCTCCCCATGTCCTTGTTGCGACTCCATCTTTCCCTGTCTTTTGCTAAGTTCTCTGCTCTTCTCTGGGTTGGCATCACACCTCACCCGATACCTCTTCTGCTTCTCAGCAGCTGAGAGTGGCATATCTAAAGCAGACACGTGTATGATGTATTGTGATTGTAGCATTTCCATCACACACACACACACACACACACACACACACACACACACACACACACACACACACACACACACACGAACAATCATTAACACACTCTTACCTCTCATCTCTCTCTCTCTCTCTCTCTCTCTCTCTCTCTCTCTCTCCCCTCACACACTCACACATACATACATGACTGTCAATTCTGTTACATACTGTCAACATTGTTACTCTACCACAGTAACAGAGTTTGATGGCAACAGAATTGACAATTTTTAACTTTTTAGCCTAAAACTTCACTTGCTAGCATAAATGCTAAGAGCACATGGCACTAATGAAATCATAATTAAAGACTTTTAAACAACCCACTGTGTGATTTGTGATAAATTCTGCTTTCCTTTTGATATTGTGGTAACAGTTTTGACGTTTTACAAAATAACTCTTGGTGAAAGAACTTTTTAGATTAAAATATTTTCTCAGAGTGAGCACACATACCTTTCAGTGCTTTAGATCCTATCAGTGAGGGAAAGTGACATCATTTCCTGTTATCTTACATAGTTGTGGGAGATAATTCCACCAATTTAAAGGCAAAGTATTGTACCGTAACAGAATTGAAGCAAGATTTATGGACACGCATTTTTATAAGATAAAATATATTTTTCAATAATTTATTGTTGTAGAATTAGGAAAATGACTATTTAGGTGTTTATAAATCAAATAAATAAAACATTACCAAAATAAATTTTAAATAAAATATTTTGATTACTCAATGGTACATGATGAAAAAATATACTGACTCATTCGGACAACAAGAAATCATGATTTTCAGCTATATAAGACACTTTTTACAGAAAATATTATATTGTTATGGCCTGTAACATCTTGTGATCCTTGAAAATGTGTAACAAACTATTAAAATAATAAAAAATATAACCATTTAAAAAAAGAAGAAAAAACATAATGACTTTGGACACCAAATCAAATCAAATCAAATCACTTTATTGTCACACTACCATGTACACAAGTGCAACAGTAGGTGAAATTCTTGTGTGCAGTTCCGAGCAACATAGCAGTCATGACAGTGACGAGACATATACCAATTACAATAAACAACATACTTACACAACACAATTTACATATCAAATGTACACATACTTACACAACACGATAATTATATACAATACACACAATATAGAATACACAATATACAATACACAATACAATAAGTAAGGAGTATATGAAATATATATATATTGTTGACAGTCCAGTGTGAGATTATAGATTAATAAAGTGCAGTGCTAATTATTGATCCTGATAGATCAAGTGTTCAACAGTCTGATTGCTTGGGGGAAAAAGCTATCATGTAGTCGGCTGGTGCGGGTCCTGATGCTGCGATACCGCCTGCCTGATGGTAGCAGTGAGAACAGACCATGACTCGGGTGGCTGGAGTCTCTGATGATCCTCCGAGCTTTTTTCACACACCCCAAATGTACCCGCAATTATAGAATCACCCATATATATATATATATATATATATATATATATATATATATATATATAATGTATCTATTACCCTAGACAAATGTATTGTTATGGTTCATGTTATCAGCAATGGCTTTGTTCATTTTGTGAGTATATCAGATTGAAATTCTATAGTTCAGTATGTAATAAATTAGCTTGTTAAATTTCTGTGTGATTTTACCCTATTATAATTGAAACAATACAAAAATCTCATGCGTGTGTTCCTTTGGGGGATTGCATCATGGATCTTGAGTGATTTTATGCAACACTTAATTTCAAGTGCCATCTGTCAATACACAGCACTTTAGTCACATCATTTCTGACAAAAGCATTTGAGATTTCTTTGAATGAAAACATTACAAATGTGTCTATTTCAAATGATAGAGGTAAAGTCAACATTTCAAATGTCAGTGTGTGTAAAAGTGGTTATAGTAGCTTCACGGGATATACATGTTTTGATTTTGCACTCTTATTAGTAGCATAAAAAAAAATTTAAAAAATGAGATTTATTAGATTCTTATGGAAAACATGGCTGCTCGGGTGCCTGATTTGGGATTTCCTTCACCTTAGAAAGACCTTCAGCTTCTTTTCACTGTAGTAACACATGATGCATTCAGCAATTGTGATGTAATTATAGCACTTGAATAATAGAATAGAATAGAATAGAGATCCATCACACTTCTTTTTCTTCTTTTTGTACACACATTTCTGTAATTAATATCATTCACCACTTAATTTACAGACTCCAGTGACATTTATTTATTTATTACATAGATTTAAATGTGAGGTGTACTTTGCATTTTTCTTTTTTTTTTATGTTTAAAAATGTTATGAAATCTAAGATTAAATCCTGATGTTCTATTAAGATTGACTTTAATGTATTTTTGGGGAGTCACATTGACCCCAGTGATGTGTAAAATTGATTATATTTACTATATATTTACTTTAAATTAATCCCATATTTTCCCTTCAGTTTATTGTAATATTTTCATTTGATTCCCACAGTAGGCAGATAAAACTCAAGCTTTAAAGGGATAGTTACCCAAAAATGAAAATTCTCTCATCATTTCCTCAGCCTCATGCTATCCCAGATGACTATCTTTCACCTGCAGAGCACAAATTACGATTTTATATCTCAGCTCTGTAGGTCCATATATTGCGTGAATGGTGACCAGAACTTTGAATCTCCAACTAGCACATAAAGGAAGCATAACGGTAATCCATAAGACTCTATTGGTTTAATCCATATCTTCAGAAGTGATGTGATAGGTGTGGGAGAGAAAAGAATCCCTTTTCATTTTCACATTCTTCTTCTTATTTGTATTTATTTGCCGATTCAAATTATTTGCGGATATCGCCACCTACTGGTTGGGGCTGGCCAAAGTTGGCTTTTATGCTGGCTTTATGTGATTGTTGGAGATTCAAAGTTCTGGTCACCATTCACTTGCACTGTATGGACCTACAAAGCTGAGCTATCCTTCTAAAATCTTCATTTGAATTCAGCATAAGAAAAGAAGTCATACACATCTGGGATGGCATGAGGGTGAGTAAATGATGAGAGAATTTTCATTTTTGGGTGAACTACCTCTTAAACCCTCTGATGAATCTATAGGTAGCTTTGCAATTTTCCGAACTATCATTGTAATTCATTTACAGTGATACTGTAAATATATATATATATATAAAGAGTATAATTACAAAATCTTGGAAACAATGATAACATTTTAAGATCGGCCCCTATCATATTTTTCCTTTTTAAAGTAATGAACTGTTTCATAAATCAAAACACATAATGACATAATTCTTTCAAGAAGTGAACTCTTTTTAAAGATACTCTTTGTATCATTTTAATCTATTTTTAATGTTAGAGTTGACGCATAACCTTGGACACAAATTCAAGTGATGTTAATAATGCATTGACAATTAAAATATAAAAACAAACAGATAAAGAGGAATATGCTAGGTAAAATAAAGACAAAATGCTCTGATTTATTTCCAAAATGTACATATTTGCAAATTAGTAAAAGCTGGAAACACAGCTGAGGGAACAGGCCAAAAATGACATCCCCATCATGAAAGATACAGAAATAATTAAATAAAGGTTGAATTTTTGTTTATGTGGTTAAAGAAAATGTCTATATTAATACATAGTTGGTATCAGCTATTCAATGTTAAAGTCACTTTTACACATTTAACAACACATTATGAAGAAAGACTTTTGCTTTCCTCTGCCTTTATCAGTTTTACTCCATGCTGCAGTTTTAAAAATGCTTTTCCTTTTTTATTTACTTTTTTGATCAATTTGTCTGAAAAGTTGTCTGTTTAATCTATATTTTATACTATGCTTGTAGTATGAAATGTGCTATACAAGTATACTTCCATGACAAATTCTGTCACAATTTCCTGATAACCAGGACGTTGCCTTTCACCAACATTGGCAATTACAAAGTTGCACCACCTCAACACACACACACACACACACACACACACACACACACACACACACACACACACACACACACACACACACACACACACACACACACACACACACACACACACACACACACACACACACACACACACACACACACACACACGGTAATATGATACAAATAAAACCCTGATATGTTTGATATGAAGCTTCCAGGGAAACAAACCAACAGATTTAACTGGAACAATTTACGGAATCATTCACCTGAAAAAAAAAAAAAAACTTTTTACAAGTTTTACCCTCAGGTTATAATGAGAGAGATGGACTTGAGGAATGTCCGGCTGTGGTCTTGGAGGAGGAGAAGTTGAAGCGAGAAGTATACATATATACACATGCACACTGCACAGGTTTGAGTCAACGGAAAGCAGTGTGAGTGGACACATCCCTACAGCTCGAAGAGAAGAGAAGAGAAGGTATTATAATGATCAATTGAAACATTAAGAGTCAAATATTTTACTGGGATTATCCCTACATTTTCTGTTTTATTAATTTTTTGGATATGCTTATGTTTAAATAATATTAACATAATTTTAACATGTTAACATATTATTTGCTATTGTTCTTTACAGCTAACTTGAGCAGACATGGCAGGTGGGCTAACTGTCTTCATATGTATTTTTGAATTATTTATGAGCATTTGGGTATTTGATGTATGAACTTTTTTTAATCAACTTTAAGATTTTAGATTAAAATCTAAATGAATTTATGAGAAAAATCATATAAATTACAACGTGTAGGTGCTGTAATTGGTGAAATTACCTTTAAACTTAATCTCCATTTTGAATCACCTTTTTACCTGCACTACTTAATTTTAATGTAAATGGTCCTGTGATGCAACAAATACATTTTTCTAATTATTTTTATTTAATTTTATTTAAATGATTAATATATATATATTGATTGTGGTATTTGTTCTCTTAACAGATGACACCTTTAAGCAGGAGTTCCTGGAGACCCACAATCAGTACAGGAAGAAGCATCAAGCCACAGACCTGACGATAAACGACGAGATGTGTAGATCTGCTCAAGAGTGGGCAGATCACCTGCTGAGCATTAAAACCCTTAAGCACAGTGACACGGAGAATGGGGAAAATGTGTATTATTCCTATAGCTCTGCCACCAAGCAGATCACAGGTAAACTCTGCTGCTTTTCTGTTGTCTGCAAGTTATATTCAAGATTAGCATAATCACCATTTTATTTCTTTTTTCCAGACAAACATGAACAAGGCAATGCTAGATTCTCCATATGACAACAGTTAAGATGAGCTACGCTTTATAGTGACAGTGAACATGACATTATTACAAACGCATGATAATGACTCTCAGTTTTAGCTTGTATGAGTTTTACAGTAGGTGTAGAAATACATCAATTAATTTAAAGAAATATAAATGTTATGCAATCAGAAGTTGATACTTTTAAATTGCACTTTTTATTTATTTATTAGTTTTTTGTTTCATAGCTACTTTGTGTCAGAAAATCTAATTGGTGGGGAAAAATCATTATAAGAACATAAATATGGAATAATTTCAGCCTTGTTTCAGTTTCTCCTTTAAGCAGATCTCTTTGGCTGTCTAATTTGAATTCGAATTTCATTTTCCAGTTATGCAGAGATGTAATTCACCTGCGCATTGTGACCACCTGAGCGCAGTTATTTTGCATTTGCCACATTTTTTGAGAATCTTTACTGTGTTTTAGGGAAAGAGGCTGTAGAATGTTGGTACGGTGAGATCAAGGATTACAACTTTGAAAAACCAGGGTTTCAATCCAATACAGGTAATGTCATTTAAAAATGTTCAGATTGTTGGTGGAATTTCAAAACAAAAATAATTTAGTGACATATTGAAATGCCTTATTATTTGACATGTATTCTAATCTCTGTACAATTGTATATCTCACTGGCAGGGCACTTCACCCAAGTTGTGTGGAAATCTACGACAGAGGTCGGAGTAGGAATGGCTACTGATGGAAACACTGTTTTTGTTGTTGGTCAATACAGCCCTGCTGGAAACATAACCAATCCTGGTTACTATAAGGAAAATGTTCTACCAGCAGCTGAATAATTATGTGAAAGATATAATACCTTGCAATCATATGCACGTGTTTCTAATTTGAATACTCAAGATCATTTTTGAACATTTTAATTAAAATTAAAAAATTGTGATAACCTCAAACAGTAGTAACATCTTTGACAATTTTCACTTTCAATGTTTTTTAAACAATACAACATGATTCATCATTAATCTGTATGTTTATTGGCTCATAACAGAAATTAAATGTATTTCTTTAAAACTGTTCTATATTAAAATTTGGTAAGTTACTGGAACAATCATGCCACTTATTGACAGTACAAGAAGATAATTTTAAGATGTGCTCTTTTAATTTTGTAATATTCCAAAATCCTGTTACACTGTTCGCTTGATAAGTGCAGAATGCTGTACACAGGCCCGTCCCTAGATATTTTGTCCCTCTAGGCAAGACACTTTTTTGCCGTCCCTCCATGACTGTGTTTCCATCAAATTTAGACCTAACTCTTCACACACATAAAATGCCACTGATTACACAATAAAACATAATGCAGGACAGCAAAGTGAAACCTATTTGAAAAATAAAAACAAGTTGCAGGCTCAAATCACTGAAACATTAAGAGCTTCTCAAAAACACAATGTTTTATATTTAAACGCAAATAGCCATCCATTACTATGGTAACACTGGTAACATGCAAGGGGTAACATGAACTGACGTTACAGAAATGTTTTAACTTTTGCAAAATTTAAAACTGAATATGCACTTCATTGTGATCTAAATTAAATAAACGAGGAACCTTTATTGACTATGGCGTCTTGATGAGAACTGGCATGATGCCTGTCAGTGTTGGCACCAGGATGAATTACAATAGGTGGTCATTGGCACACATTCACTTTAACATAATTGTACTGCAAATTTACCATATATTCACAGGGTTGGGAGGATTACTTTTTAAATTTATTCCTCTACAGATTACAGAATACATGCTGTAAATGTATTTTGTAATGTATTTCGTTAGATTACTCAAGGTCAGTAATGTCTTCTAAATACTTTGGATTACTTCTTCAGCACTGATAGATTTTTTCACTTGTTTTGACTATAAAAACTCTTAAAAATACATTCTCTGATAAACATAAATATCTTATGCAGTGTTGTTTCTAAAACAAGATTAATCTAATTGATCTCATTTTAAGGATTTTTACATATTTTTACAGGAAAAGAATACTAACAATTATTATCAAGAATATGATTTTTGCCCTAGACTAGATTTGATGATAATATAATTTTTGCCTTAGACTAATATCAAAGATCTTACTAGAAATTATGATCCAATGTGAATTTTATTTATAAAAAAATATGATTGTGTCGGTAACATGTGCATGTAAAATAGATAGAAATAGCATTTTAGCTTAGCGTAAATCTGACAATTTACACAAGGATTATTTCTATTTCTTCTGCTCCAAACTTACTTCTCTGTCTGGTCATATGAATGTAACACATCATAAGAAAGTGTTTCACCGCTGTTCAAATGCACTTTGAATCACATCATTTATATGTAGAAATGTTTTCCATCTGAAAGGACTAAATATTAAATGAAACAAATGACAATAAAATGCAAAGTAATCTCTTCAGTAATCAAAATACTTTTTGAATGTAACTGTTCTAATGACCAATTATTTAAATTGTAACTAGAAAACTGGTACTTATATTTTGTATTTTAAATATGTATTCCTGTTACATGTATTCCATTACTCCCCAACCCTGGCTATTTAAAATATTATTTAGACTTTTTTACCCTTCTAGAAAATGGAACAATTTCAAGCACAAGATAGTTTAAGGAACAGAGATAGAGAGAATTACACAAGTGGCGATCCAAAAGGGAATTTTCTGGGGAGGCTGACATGTAAATCAGTATTGATGGATCAAACCAATGAAAGATAGCAGGTTTTATTAGAACTTCCTGAAATATTAAAATGTTTAATCATGATAATTAAAGATGTGTATTAATCTTTCCAAACTCCAACAGCGCGGAGCCTTGTGTTGAGCTGTCAGCCTCCTCTGGCATTCATGCAGTGATTAAACCAAATGTTAATTTGATCACTTTAGATGTTACATTCAGTTTGAATTATTTTTTGAGGAGACTCCTTGCCTCATGTGATGGACCGCCAATATAATACAAAACCTTAGTACTGTTATCACGTGACTGCTTGTTGCTACTGTCAATGTCACCAGTAAGTGAGAAAAGGTTTAAATCCCTAAAGAGCATACTCCAATAAACCAACTAAAATCGCAAATGTACAGCAGTGTATGTATAGCCTATTAGGCCCTGGGGGCTTTTCATTAAGTGATTTGATTTACTTGACATGCTCTGTACTGCGCCATTATCATGCCTTTCACCACATTTGGCTTTCAGCAAGTAAAGCCAAAGTGAGAAATAAAGCACATGGAGCTGCTAAAAAAGTTATCCACAAGATCATAATTAATTTTTAATGGAGCAAGAAGAACGGAGAACTAGTGAATATGCTGCAGTGGGTGCTTCTCATTTCTGAAATTGCACATCCTTGTTTCCTTTTCTTGCTTGCTTTCCTTGCTTCTCCCTCTTAGGAAACAAAATAAAGGAAACAAGGAAACAATCACAGCAAGACGGATTTGAAAAATAGAATGTCCCGCTCCCTCACGTGTCACTTCAAAGTGCCGTCTCTGCACAGATGCATTACATCAGAGCACTTGCTGTTATGTTGTTGAAACATGATTAATTTATATTTTTATAATAAAACCTTATAATTCAAGATGCAATGTTAAAGTATGTGACAAATATGGTTTATTTAATTGTTAAGGTGAAACAAATTAAAACTGTTCATAATATGTGAAGGGGGAGGAGAATTTATAGGTATGTGTCAGGTGCTTTGACCAAAGTCTTCGGCATGGGGTGCTCCTGTACTTGCTCGCTCAGAATTTCTAGGGAAGCTTCCTTTATCCTCTGTCCTCGCCTCCTCAAGGTGCATTTAGCAGCTTTGACTCATTTCGGAGGCTGGTGCCAGGTAGGATGTGTCCTTTGTAGACAGCAGTATTAGGGTTCCTGCGGATCCTTAAAAAGTCTTAAAATGTCAAATTCATTTTTCCATAATTTAAGGTCATAAAAAGTCTTACATGTTTTAGATTATACAACAAATGTCTTAATTATCATTTAAACAGGTCATACATTTGGGGGCAGAAGGACAGGAATTGTGATATGACCTAATGTGATTATCAAACATAAAAATAATACAATAAAATGAATTAATAATGAATAATTAAATAAATGCATACGTTGCATACTTCAAAGTGAAAACGTGGCACTGTTGTATTTGTTCCAAGCATGCGGGCTTGAGAGTGTTTCCAGCTGTGGCAGAGCAGTTTGCAATCATTAGGGCATATCGAAAATAAATGGCAAACTATCACTAAAGAACTGTTGCTGATGATGATATAGTGTTGATGAAACATAACAATATTTACTTTTAATTGTTTATATTGTAATACATTGTCATTTATTGTAGGAGAGCTGTTTGAATGAGCAGCTGGAAGCTGGAAGCCAAACGAAGTGGATACATTTCAAATAAGAGTCCCAGGTGTATTTCATCCTTTAAAGTTAAAGTTCTGCACTTTGAATACAAATATTTTTTATTGGTATTTATTGTACCATAAACTGCATCTGGAATTTAATTCAATTTGGACTCTTGTAGCCTCTGTCTGGCCCTCCACATCTCAGGAAGGAAAGATTAAGAACATTTAATATAGGCTACCAATTTTAAAACTATTGGCAGATTAATTTCCTTTCTTTCAACACATCATCGTATCAGCAAAATCCAATATTGGTTGATCTCTAATTAGTATTTATTTATGTAATGGTACATAAACCAATTTTAATGTGATATATATTATATGTGGACAACATGTTTTGAGCATTTTAAACTTCCACATATCCTACCCTGTTTTACTGATTGTTAAAGGTTCGTACACACTGCCAGCGACTTTAGTCGCTGCAGGTCGCCAGTGGCTGGCGGTGAAGTCGCTAGTGGGCGTTCCCACTACTGGTTGCATAGTAACGTTTATAAATGACATTCACGGATGTCATTCCATTGCTGTTGACAGCGAATCTCTTTTCCTGCCACTAAAAACAAACATTTTGGAGGGAAAAGACTAAATATAAATGGAATCAGTACATAAAGTGCTTTATATCAAAGATGAATGAGAAACAAGGCGTGCTGTTTGTCATAGCGGCTGTTTATCTGTGGCGAAAATGCAAACGCCGGTCTGTCTGGGTCCATAAAATCCCCGCGATCTCAGATACACCTTTCCACGCAGTATTTTTTCTTAAAAATGTCCTTGTACGTGGGAAGAGACATATCATAGAGCACTGGAAAATTTCTAACAGCAAGAATTATCCTTTCATCCATCTTTCCGTTACAGCAGGAGCTGAGAGAGAGAGAGAGAGAGAAGGATCACGTGAGCTCTCCCGTCTTCTCTCCTATTGGCTATCGCTTCCGTTAGTCGCTCTTCATTTGAATAAAGTTTAACTTGTCTCAACTTTGTCGCATCGCTGGACACACTCACATCTAGTCGCCAACGGGCGCGACAGCTCGTGTCGCCGGAAGTCGCTATGCTCTCATTGAAAATGAATGGTATGGAGTCGCTGTCGCGCGCGATGTCGCTGGCAGTGTGTACGCACCTTAAGGCCATGTTGAATGTGTGCTCCTGCCTGTTTAAGAGTCTCTGATAAATTATTTCTTTTGAGATTGTTTTGAGATGGGTTTGATTTGGTATGGGGATAGGGTATACATTTTATTTGTTCAGGTCTTCAAAAGGGATATAAAGTCTTAAATTAGATTATACAAACTCGGCAGCTACCCTGGGTACACTAAGTTCCTCAACTTCAAATTGGCTTTGTTTAAACGAGATGGCCTTTGTAGTAATGATGTGTCTTTTTTAACAAGTTGTCCTCTTTCACCTCCATTTACTGACTCATATTTCTCGTATATTAACGCCTTTCCCTTTCAAAGCCAATTACCTGTAGTTTGAAGTGTGAGACTGCTCTGGTGGCTTTTCATGCCAGTAAAGACTGACTTTAGGGGAAGCCAATAACTTTCGATAGCATATAATTTGTTCGAACCGTTGAATGAATATATCCCTTCACTGAACCAGTCAATCATTTAATTCTGAACGAGATGAGATGTCTCTTTCTTGAGCGAACCGAATGTACTGGTATACTCATTCGCAAATGAAATGAATCACTCAGTCATCTCATTCATGAATGAGGATGTGCTAACTGACTGAACTAGAGGAGGCATGTTGTTCATTCAGTTCGGCATGTGAGTCAATCGCATTCAACAAGGAGAGACTTTTTCTATTTATTGGTAAAAGTTAAGTCCAGCATTTGACAAAATATAGGAAAATCAGACCTTCCATTTATGGTGAAAATGGTTATTGTGTTTTAACTAACATTTTAAAATGTCTTTTTGCATTTGTAGACACGAAAATCAATTTGTAAGACTAACTTTAGTGCGAGCCTATAGCATTAGAGTGGGCTGTGAAGAAGAATATCATTAGTCACACCCACTGAACATGGCCTAGGTGGTTTGCCTAGTTAGCGATGACTGTGCTGTGACTGGAGAGGATGGAAGTGCGTAGTTTGAATGGGGATGTAAAAAATTCAACTTCACTTATAGAGAGCTAGGAGTGGTCCCTGGTCTTATAAACCTGATACAAAAATAAGGAATCTGATATGGTTGACAAGCTAACAGAAGTAGGAATGGGCAGATCGATCCTAATGTATCGATACTTCCGATACTGATGTTGTATCAAAAATATCGATCCTCAGATTCCTCACACAAACATATCAATTCTAAATTATGTATTATTCTAAAAAACCAAAAAATTTACCTGGGGATTTTTTGTTTTTTGTTACCACGAACAATAATCATATGCTTCAAAGTTAAGTCAAATTGATTAGTCTATATTAGCAAATACTTTTGCAGGATGGGAACTGTTTTTTCTTCCACTCATCTTAACATTCATAAATGCTGAAAGACACAAGCAGACAAGCGCTTGTTCCGTCACAAGACTCGTTCAAACAAGAGGGATCAGTGCCTTGTAGAGGTAAAGATAGAAAATCAGAGAAAAAGCTTCTGGTCGTGTAGTCTCTAGGTCATACCTCGTATTCCCTCCTATCTGTTTTAGGATTTTGCATATGCCCACCTGAAATAAGTGATGATACGTGTGGCCGCCAAAACAACGAGTAGACCTTTGACACCTAATTTTTTCAATCTGATGATGCCGCAGCACCGTTGAGTGAATTGTGTTTTATTACTTTAAATTATTACTTATTACTTTAAAATTGCACTGGGAAGCACTGGCAAGACAGACAGTTCGACAAAGCTGATCCACCAATCAGAATGTTCATTTCAAACGCAATTGGATATTTGCTAGCCAATCATATTTTCAGTTTCAGTAAGGGGGCGGGACACTTCCAGCGTCTGATACACAAGCATCCCTGGAGAAACTATAATTTGCACTTCATATTTATTTCCCTGCTAAACGTAAATATATGTATATACATTAAAAAGTAACTTATGCAATTAAACTGTGAAAATACTGCATGTTATTGCACCCCTGATGCTCTTTTTCTTCTTCTTTTATTTTGCCCTGTGGGTCATTCTTCAATTGGGGTGGCAAATGAGAGGCAGAAATTGTAAAAATGCTTGTTTGTTTTCTTTTAATAAAATGTATTGCTATGCATTTAAAATTAGTTTAATATTCTATATCAATTAAAAATGAAGCTTAATAACATTTAGATTTTTAAATAATTTGAATCAAACACTGGTGAAACAACCACTTATGTCTATGGTGTTACCAATATTTGAAGTAAAATTTTGCTTTATTCTAAATAAACAGGCATATGCAACTTTAGGTAATAATTAATAAATAAATAAATTACTTTAAGGACTCAGTTTCATTGATAATTTAAATATCATGTTTTGAAATAAATGTTTAATTGTTCATCTTGTCCCCTATTTTTGCTCTTTTTTTAAAAAAATTGCATATACATAAAAAAGGCAGGAAAAATGGTCTGTGCTACCTTTTATAGTCTTTCTTCTAAAATATTAAAACCATTTTACAGTCTAAAAGCATTAAAATATAAGATTAAATGGCTCTGAAGGAAAGAAATGTCAGATACGTTTTGAAGTAACACCACAGACGTAATATAACACCACAGACATAATATTGCATAAAAGGTTTAACAATTAAAAGTTTATTGAGCAAAATAATGAAATTAATCATGAGTAGGATTACAAGTAATTGCTCTGATAAAAGAACATTTAGAGAACATCTTCAGTGAATAAATAATATATCCACAAACTTATTTAATAAAAAAAAATAAATAAAAAAAAATCAGTACATCTTCAGTGAATAACGTCTAGGTTACGTATGTAACCTCCGTTCCCCGATGGAGGGAACGAGACGTTGTGTCAGAGAAGCGACACTAGGGGTCTCTCTTGAGCACCGATATTCACCTCTGAACTATGAAAAAAGGCCAATGAGAGTTGGCAACCAGTATTTGCATGTCCCGCCCCCGGACATATGGGTATTTAAGCGGCGCAAATACGGGAGTTCATTCAGGATTTTTCTGAGGAGCCGGAAATGGTCCGGCCACAACGGGGGCTCGGCTCAGCGACGTGGCAGGGGAGACACAACGTCTCGTTCCCTCCATCGGGGAACGGAGGTTACATACGTAACCTAGACGTTCCCCTTCTGTCGCTCTCTCCACGTTGTGTCAGAGAAGCGACACTAGGGGTCCACTTAAAAAGAGCCATACGCTGAGCTGTGTACGTGATCCGCTGATACAGGAGCGAGCAGGTATTCCTACGTGCAGAACGACCAACTGTATCAGGCTGCACGTACCCTTCCCCACTGCCCCATTTAAGCCATCAGGATTCCTTATCGTTACCCTGGAGGGGGAACAAGGTGACGGCCGCCAACATGGGAACGGGCCAGCCTGGCTGGGCCTCTTTTCTCTCTATGTTTCTCGCATAGAGCAACTACGGCCGGGGCCCTTACACGCATTGAGGGAAGGGGGTCTTAGCCCTTATTAGGGCGGAGAAGACCCTGCGGAGGCCACATCTACCCGGGAGGGAGGCAAATTTTGAGTGGCAAATACATCGCATGGCCTATACTTAGGTCTTATGCTGGAACAGTAGTGCGGTGGTAGATCCAGCCTCGCAGAGGGGGAAGCATACAGCACGGCACCCGAAGCAGCTGTAACTGCCTAAGGAAAACACGGAGTCAACTCTCGTGAGGGGACAGAACCGTGGTTTTACACACAGGGGAGTCCGAACAGGAGGCCTTACCTGTGGGGCCCCTATACCAGTACAGGGTAGCTAGTGGTACCCGCAGTGGTTTGGGTCGGCGAGTTCCTCCACGAGAACTGCGACCCACGAGGGCTAGGGAGGAGTCAACCAGTGTCCCAAACCTGGGATCTCCTGGGAAAGAAGGCGCACTGTTTCCCTGGTTAGGGGAAGGGCGCTGGGTGCAAGCGATTCACCCGGTCAGATCGTGGACGTGCCACCGAGTTCTACGGGCTCGGTACCTGAGAGAACACGGGACGATACTGACTCAACTCGGAGATTGTAGAATCTCGCAAAAGTGTTAGGTGTTGCCCAGCCTGCTGCTCTACAAATGTCTGCTAGGGCAATGCCCCTAGCCAGTGCCCACGAGGACGCAACACTCCTGGTGGAGTGGGCTCGGACCCGCAAAGGGGGGGGCACGGCCTGGGTGTGATAAGCCAGGGAAATGGCGTCGACAACCCAGTGGGTCTGCCTCCTCCCGGGGCAGCGCTTGCAGGTTCACCACCTGATCCCTGAAGGGTGTGGTAGGAACCTTGGGTACGTAGCCCGGTCGCGGTCTTAGGATCACGAAAGTGTCCGCCGGACCGAACACCAGGCAAGCGTCGCTAACAGAGAACGCATGCAGGTCCCCGACCCTCTCGATGGAAGTGAGCGCGATCAGCAGGGCGGTCTTGAGAGAGAGGGCCCTGAGTCCAACTGAGTCAAGCGGCTCGAAGGGGGGTCTCCGGAGTCCCATAAGGACGACCGAGAGATCCCAGGAGGGAAACAGGTTAGGCCGGGAGGGAGTCATCCTCCGGGCACCTTTTAGGAACCTGACGATTAAGTCGTGCTTACCAAGAGACTTGCCGTCTACCGTGTCGTGGTGGGCCGCGATAGCGGCAACATACACCTTGAGGGTGGAGGGGGACAGCCTCCTCTCCAGCCTCTCCTGAAGAAACAGGTCTTCGGCTCGGGAAGAACACCAGTCCGCGAACAGACGCCACTTCAGGGTGTAAAGATGCCTGGTCGAAGGGGCTCTGGCTTGGTTAATAGTGTCTATGACGGCCGAAGGTAGGCCGGCTAGATCCTCCGCGTCCCATCCAGGGACCAGACGTGGAGATTCCAGAGGTCTGGATGCGGATGCCAGAGCGTGCCCCGTCCCTGAGAAAGAAGGTCCTTCCTCAGGGGAATTCGCCAGGGAGGGGCTGTCATGAGGAGCGTGAGATCCGAAAACCACGTCTGGTTGGGCCAGTAGGGGGCCACCAGAGTGACTTGCTCCTTGTCCTCCCTGACCTTGCATAGCACCTGTGCAAGAAGGCTCACTGGGGGAAAAGCGTACTTGCGCAGCCCCGCGGGCCAGCTGTGCGCCAGAGCATCTGTCCCAAGGGGAGCCTCTGTGAGGGCATACCAGAGCGGACAGTGGGAGGTTTCCTGGGAGGCAAACAGGTCTACCTGGGCCTTGCCGAACCTGTCCCAAATCAGCTGGACCGATTGGGGGTGGAGCCTCCACTCTCCGCCGGGCAAGTTTTGTCTTGACAGCGCGTCACATTGAGGTTGCCGGGGATGTGAGTGGCGCGCAGTGACTCCAGTCGCTGCTGACTCCAAGGGAGGAGACGACGGGCGAGCTGTGACATGTGGAGGGAGCGTACTCCACCTTGGCGGTTTATGTAGGCCACCACCGTGGTGCTGTCTGTCCTGACTAGGACATGCTTGCCACGAATCAACGGAAGAAATTTCTTCAGGGCAAGAAAACGGCCAGCAGCTCTTGGCAGTTGATGTTCCAGCGCAGCGGGCCTCGGTTCCACCGGCCTGCGGCTGCGCGCCCGTTGCACACGGCGCCCCAACCCAATTTGGAGGCGTCGGTTGTAACCAGAACGCGACTGGACACCTGCTGCAAAGGTACTCCTGCCCGTAGAAAGCAGAGGTCTGTCCAGGGTTTGAAGGTTTGGCGGCAGGCAGGGGTAACTTCCACGCCGTGCGTGCCGTGGCGCCATGCTCGTCTCGGGACTCGAGTCTGGAGCCAATGCTGAAGTGGTCTCATATGCAACAACCCCAGTGGCGCAGCCGCCGCGGAGGATGCCATATGCCCCAGGAGCTGTTGGAAACGTTTCAAAGGGACCACGGTGCCTGGTTCGAAAGAAGCGAGGCATTCCAGCACTGACTGAGCACGCTCGTCTGAACCAGCCGGCCGGGGAACAGTCATGGGGCTGAGGGCGGGAGCACCGCATCCTGGGCGCCGAGACTGTTGAGGCCTGAAAGCACAGTGCCGTGAGAACAGCATTTGCGGGCCATGTGACCCAGAGGTAAAGGAAATAGCTCTTTTATTGAGAATTTGGGTACCGCAGCCCCCGTCAGGGGGTGCGGCAAATGAAAAAACAAAAGATTCTCCTCCCGGCCCTCCACCGGGGGACGGAGCGGTCTTACCACCTCCGGAGCTAACTTCTCGTCCTCTGGGTCCGCTGTCTCAGGGACGCTTGGGAGCCTTCCGGGTCCTCGAAGGGGTCCGTGAGGCAGGGGGCGTACGCTTCCTGCGGTTTGCTCGACGCCGGGGCTGAGAGCTGGGCCCAGGTTGAGGCGGAGCAGAAGGTCTTCTGGCCGCGGGAGGACGCCCTCGGCGAGCAGGTGGGGCCTGGGCCGTGGCGGCAAGCTTGCGGCGCGGCATGATGTGCGAAATGGCCTCCGTCTGCTTCTTCACCAGGGAGAACTGCTGGGCAAAGTCCTCAACGGTGTCGCCGAAGAGGCCGAACTGGGAGACAGGGGCGTTGAGGAAGCGAGTCTTGTCAGCTTCACGCATCTCAACCAAGTCCAGCCATTGCTGACGTTCCTGGACCACCAGAGTGGCCATCGCCTGCCCGAGTGCCTGCGCTGTGACCTTCGTCGCTCTCAGGGCGAGGTCGGTCGCTGAGCGCAGTTCCTGCAGCGTGTCGGGATCAGGGCCACCCCGTGCATGTTGCGCAGTGCCTTGGCTTGGTGGACCTGCAGGAGAGTCATGGCATGCAGGGCGGAAGCGCGCGTCCGGTAGCGCTGTAGGCCTTCGCGGTGAGCGAGGATGTTGCTCTACAGGACCGGGAAGGGAGTACAGGGCGGCCCCGCCAGGTGGTAGTGCTTCCGGGACATAAGTGGAGCGCAACAGCTCTATCCACCTGGGGGATCTCCGTGTACCCGTGGCGCGCTCCGCCGTCGAGGGTGGCGAGGGCGGATGAGCAGGTGGCGGTGCGACGAATGGAGAGGGGTGCTCTCCACGAAGACGTCAGCTCATCATGCACCTCCGGGAAGAAAGGAACCGGGGGGGGGGGCGAGGCTGTGAGCGGCGCCCCACGCCCAAGAACCAATCGTCCAGCCATGATGGCTGTGGGGAGGATGGAGGGTTCCAATCCAGGCCCACGCTGTTGGCTGCCCGGGAAAGCATATCGGACATCTGTGCATCGGCCTCCTCCTGGGCGTGCAAGCCTGAAGGCGGCAGCCCAGAGGAGCCCTCAGCATCAGAGCCCACGCCCTCCGATGTCACGGCGAACTCATCTGCTTCCATCGCAAGAGGGTAGGCAGACTGGCTGTGAGGCGAGTCGCCGCCACCTCGAGCGGGGACGGGAGTCAACGAGCGTGCCGGGGCGCGGGTGGTCCGAGGGGGCGTACCCGGCGGAGCTGCACCCGCTGCCATCCCCCGAATCGCCTCCATCACCATCACAAGAAGGAGCGACGCAGGGGGCGGCTGGAGAGGTTGTAAGCAAGCCGCGACCGCAACGTTGTCATGGTCATGTTCTCGCAATGAGAACATGAACCATCCACAAACGCAGCCTCAGTGTGATCACTGCCCAGACACACGAGACAACGCCTGTGGCCGTCGGAAGCGGAGAGTACTCTACCGCATCCAGGAACAACACAGGGGCGGAAAGGCATCTTTCTTATAAAGACGCGTCCTTAAAAGGACGTTCAACGCCGCTGTGTTTTTTGCTCTTTTAGAGGAAATTACTCTTTTAAATAAAATCACTCTTTTATGAATGAAAGAACTCCTGAGAGATCTTTCTTATCTGCAACTGTCGATGCGCTCAGGGGCAGGAAGTGCACAGCCGTGCAAACAGGAGAAAGCCGCTGTTGTGCGCCGTAGAATCCAACAGCATGCAGCAGAGGATAGCAGGAACTCGGTGTGTAAAACGCAGCAGTCTGCAAACACGACCATCGGCTCCGAAGAAATTTTCTGAATGAACTCCCGTATTGCGCCGCTTAAATACCCGTATGTCCGGGGGCGGGACATGCAAATACTGGTTGCCAACTCTCATTGGCCTTTTTTCATAGTTCAGAGGTGAATATCGGCGCTCAAGAGAGACCCCTACTGTCGCTTCTCTGACACAATGTGGAGAGAGCGACAGAAGGGGAAATCATGTTTCAAAACATTCAAAACAGCTCACGGACTGGCCCTATTTATTGCAGTGTGCCTATAGGTGGTTTGGTTGTTATCAGTATCACCATTTTTTTTGTTTTAGATTTCAGTGTTCTTGAAGGTATTCCCAAATGTCATGGATGATCTGAACAGACCTTTTGTTGACAGGTAGTGGCTCTGGGATGAAACAAATCACCTGATCATCACTGTACCAATGTATGTCATCTCTGGGGCTTGGCCAAAAAAACGTGTTTATGCCGTTCCTGTGCATACATTTGATTTTGATATTGTGGTTCTCCACTTCCTGAATGATACCAGGGTATGGCTGTTCATCGTAATTAAGAACACACCACTGTCCAATGTGTTTACTCTCTATGACCTCTGGACGAAGTGAACAATCAAATGACAATTGTTTAGTTGCTGCAAAATTTTCCATTTTTTTCATGCTAAGAAATGCCTCTTGGAGTGCATAACATGGGCAATCATACACACCCTTTTCAGCCTGGCAGAAACAACTTATGTCTCTGTATTTTAGACAGCTGGGTTCAGTGCTCACCACTTGATGAATTTTCATCATTCCCTTTATGGTGCTCAGTGTTTGCACTTCTTCCATCATTTGTACCCAGGCATCAACATCCTCTTCTCCAACATAAAACAGTCGTACCACTGATCCAGAATGTTTCAAATGGTAAAAGAGGGATTCTGCATCGGGCAAATCTTGTCCATGCCTAACCAAATTGTCTGCAGTTCTTTTAAGTGTTCCGCCTATCCCATCTGGTGCCCCCTTGCCATGACTGGCTTCGAAGAAGTTCCAGGTGGTTGTGGAAAACCCTTTCTTTCTGCTTACAAGCTGTTTTCACTTGGCATCCTTACTTCCAAAAATCTGGAGGAAATGGCTGATGCCATTGCGTGTGATATGACAAAAAAGGAGTGCGCATATGGCCAATGCAAGGAATGCAAGATGACCACGTGTTCACTCGTGGTCATCTTGCATTCCTTGCATTGGCCATATGCGAGTACTGTGAGGCTGGGCCATCACTAAAAAAATGCAGACAGGTCACATTTGGATGGTTTTCTTGAATCATTTTAAGAACAGGATCCAAGTGGGCCCAAATGCTAAGAGGGTCATGTCATCTGCTTGGTGATATAGTGCAGAAGGACACTGGTGCTGGCTCAGCCTGGACATAAAGCACACCTGTATGAAGTGTTGCCTGTTTGTGTGAACCCCCAAAATGAACTGCCTGTATCTCTTTTGCATATTTGCAGAAGTAATTTTCACTGAAATCTATATGGATGAGGCATTCATTTGGGCCAAGATTTTCACGCAGTTTCCTGTACATGGAATACTGCCATCTGATGTTAAAGATGTGTCCACGGAACTTAAACAATCTGTCCTGAAACTGAGTCACAAGTTCATCCTCTGTCATAGCAATTTCCTTTTTGATTGTAACTGTGGAGCTAACACAACCATTCTCATGACTTATCTTTTCAAGGGACCACTGAGTCAGATTTACCTCTTTGTTCTGAGGGGATCTAAAGAGTGAACACGTGGTCATCTTGCATTCCTTGCATTGGCCATATGCGCACTCCTTTTTTGTCATAACACGCAATGGCATCAGCCATTTCCTCCAGATTTTTGGAAGTAAGGATGCCAAGTGAAAACAGCTTGTCTGCCATATATTGCAAGTTCTCATGGGTTTTGCAGAGGCAAGTATCCCGGTCAGCCTCTTTTAGCTGTGTAACCCAAAATGGTCTCTGGGCACAAAAAAAAGAGTAAGACACATGCTTATGCTCTGCACTGAACTTCTTGTGGAGATTGACCATAATGTCACAGAGAATTCTTCTTTGCTTTTTTATTTTACTTACAGTGACTGTGTTCTTCTTTCCAGTGACAACCCTACTCACATCATCTCTCAAAAAGAATTGTTTGACAGTGCTCCTTAGACCTTGAGAGATTATATTCTTCTGTCTTATGAAATCAAGTTTTCTCCCACATGTTTTCCACCTTTTATATGAAAAGCCAATCTGTTTTTGGCAGACATTCTGTAATTTATACTTTTTGATCAATTTTCCACAAATCAGCCGTGCATAAATTAGTTTGACCCTCTCTTTTTTTGCTGCAGAATATCTTGCCTTTATTTCACTTAAAAGAGAGAAGTGAAACCTAAGGGTTTTTTTGACCAGTGATTAGGCATTGCTTCCCATAAGAATGTTTATTGTTTTGGTTGTGGGGCTCTGAGGATACTTTTTCAGCATTTTCTTCTTTAGACAGGTACATTTTGTTTTGTACTTTGCAGCTTTTTTTTTCTCCATTTCAAGTTTATGTTGCAGCTTTTTCAGTTGTCGGTAGCATTGCCTTCTCTCTCTGTGTATTTTCTTTTTTCCATGGATTTTTTGCCTGAAATACGTCAAAATACGATTAAGCCACAAGCCATCACTTACAAATGGTTAAGTATAATTTGAATTATTTACATACAAAATATGATTTACAGTTACAATCCCTTTTATTCGTCCTAAAACCTAACCTAGATGTGCTGGGTATCCTCCTTGGACTATCTGAACTTAATGGTGTGTCTGGTGGAGTCAAGGTGCCCTGTTGTGACTCGCTTTCTTGCCCTGTATTCTGCCTTATATATTCTCCAGTTCTTCCTTACTGCTCTCTTTTCCCTCTCTGGGAGATCTCCTATTCTCAGTCTTGTTTTGCACTGAATGTTTTTTAAATCGGTCTGCTGTTTCTTTTGAAGGAACTCTGCTCTTCGAACTGGGTCTGCATCTCTGCGCTGTCTATAAAGACGCTGCTTTTCAGCAGCAGTTAATCTTGCCATACCTGACAAAAGAGATACAATTATATGATTACGGATGTCCTGTGTGTTGTATTAAAAATACAACATTACTGGTATATTGTCTGTGGAGTTACTATAGAGTATGTGGTGTTACCAGGAAAGACAGTAACACCACAGACAAATTAGCCTAAATCCAGACTTTTCTAAAATGGAGGCTGCCATCATGATGATTTCAAGATCAGAGGACATTCTAGAAATATTAATAAGTATGCATTTATCAAATTTTTTATTAAAATATGTAAAATCTGCAAGTTATCAACATAACACCACAGACACTAATAAAGTGCGACACATGAAATTGTCAGGAATTTAGCTAACTTTAAGAAAATGAATAAGAAAGAATGTACTCACCATGCACCCCTCAGATCAACCAGCACCTGCAATAACCTTTACACACAGGAAGTAGTCCAAACAGATTTCCCCCTTTTCTTAAAGGGGCGACATCCATTAATGTAACACCACAGACATGAATTTGGGGAACACTACTTTTTTCGTGAATATTACAAAATATGTATTTTTTAAAACAATTTAATAAAATTGTACATGTTAAATAAAAACTATATTCATAATATAACCACTTTTTTTTGTTAAAAATGTTATATTGTTGTAATTAAATTCCATGATATCTCTCTGAGATATGGTGGGAACATACATATTTTGTTATAAATGCAATCTCTCAAACTCAATTAAATATGTATTTTAAAACTAAAAATTATCTATTAATAGTGCACAAATTGTGTTTATCCTACAGAATACAAAAATGAAAACATTTTATAATTTATTGGTATTTAAAGTTCATTTCAACTGTTGTAAAGTAGAGGGACACCACTTGCCACCACAAATGAAGAATGACCCCTGTACTGCTGTCCGTGCTGCATTTTTCTTGTGATATCAAATAAGTTACATTCAGGGCTGGACTACCGTCTGGTATACCGGGCATTTTTGGGCTGATCTGGGGCAGAATGTCTATCGGGAGAACCGAGCTGGCCGGTGGTGAAACGTGCGGAATGTGCCGCTATTTGCAACAATGAACCGCCGCGTTATTTAAAACGGACCAAAAAACGGTGCTGCAATATGCAGCGAACACTACACCCCCCAACTCAACAACATCACATTGTAGTAGTAACCATGGTTAATTGTGTAGTAACTATGGTTTAACTAAATACCATGGTTAAACTATAATTACTGTAGTGAAATAGTTAATTTTTGTAAAGAGTAAACAAAACAGAAATCTAATCGTTTTCTGTTTAGGCTAAAAAACAATAATGACGAATAATGACAAAAAATATTATTTTAAATGACCCATTTTATCCCAAGTAATCGCAAACAAATTTTTAACAGGGGTATCATATTGGTATCTGTTGTGTCTTTATGTAGACAAGAAAGACTAAAAAGATATTCCTTCAGGAAACTTAATCAAAATGCTCAGAATCAACAGGACAACTAAAACATGTACATGTGCAGCATTCTCACTCTTCTCTTCTCCTCTTTCTTTACATCACTACCACCAGGAACTGATTGCCATCTAGTGGTGTGTTAATGTAAGGACAACACAGTATCGACGATATTGGACTTGAAATTATTGGTATCGGAAAGAAAATAAGTGGTATCACCCATTCTTTAACAGAAGCAGCAGGAAATATCAAAACACGTTCAACAAAATCTCTTTGTGCTCTCTAGATACCCTCTGTTCTCACTCAGTGTATGTGTGCACTCACAAATTTCACAAGTGCTTGCTTTCGGAATGCCTTCTCTTGGCACTTGGATTTAAAGTTGTCAAAGGTTGTCCACCAATCAGAATGGGCTTCAGGACTGACTTTCTCTGTCAGAGAAATAAGTCACCTTAATAGGAAAATAGAATATGTTCAAATTTAGAGCAACTCCACTTTTTTAACCAAATGAGGTGATCTGCTACAGAAAATAGTTTATTTTCTCATCAAGCAAATACAGTTAGAACAGATGCACTGAATTATGTTTTGGTTAACATTAAGCAAAATATGACAGGATATGCCTCAAATTCAAAAACACTACAAAGCTGAAGTTGTATAGCATGTAGTCTAAAGGCCGAAACATACTTCACACAAGTATATGAACGCAGACGTGAGATTTTGGCCAATGCATGGCCTACACGTGGTCCCGCTGTACATACTTTATGTGCACTCTTGCATTGCTCTGGTGGTTACAAACCTCACACCACAAGAGGGCAATAGAGGGTTTTTTTAGGTGCCACAAAACTAAATCACGAAAATTTTCTCTGTGGTCTGGTGTTTTATGAATTCAAAAAGCCATCCCAATATGTCCAAATGACTGGATATCCATAGCTAGTTGTGGCATTTCTGCTGCGGACACCTTTCCATTTCTTCCTGGCTTGGACAAATCGGTCCCGTAGTTGTTTCCATTTTGTCTTTACAGTGTCGTTATCAGAATTTAGGGAAGCTGCAATTTCTTGCTAAGCATTTTCAATAACTGTTTTATTAGAATGGAGAGGGGATGAGGAGTTGTAAATATGTTCGAATAATTTAACTTGTTTGCAAGACTCTCCTCAAATTGCTGATCCACCATGGCAGTTGTTGATTGAAAACAGAAATCCACCTTAGCGCCCCTTGCGACAATGCAGAGAATACAGTGCGTACTTGTGTTGGGTTATGAATTGAGCCCTGACACATTTCACTACGCAAGGAAGCGTGGAATCGAGCTTGCTTAGCAAGGAGCGTCTGCGTTCTCGTAATTTCGTGAAGTATGTTTGGGGCTTAATTGGCACTGACTATTTATTAACTTCTGACTGCAATAGGTAGATCACATCGTCTTTATCATCATCATCATTAATGCCTCCAGTGCCTGTCCTCGGCTTGCTCATGATCCACAGTCAAACATCACCAGCTAATGGTTATGGGTGATTCTATGTTTATGTTTAAGGAGAATTTTAATGGCTAAAATAATTATAAATTAAAAATAAAATCTTGTTTTTAAGAATAGATAAAATAGATTTCAACCTTTTTAGTGTGTATTGATTTACTTATTCCTTCTTTCTATGAGTTTTCAAATGTTACATTTGCCAGTATTTCTCCCTCACCCATACTTTTGAACTTCTTAATGATACATTTATAATACATTTCAGATTTTATCAATCAGATAAAATATCCATTGCACTTTCCTCTAAAAACTTGGCATTCACGTGCACAATTTGGATTTATTTTCAACAAAGAAAAAAATAATTGCTGTCCCAATTACAGTTGTCAATACCACATCAACGCTAAAATGAGAAAAGAGTTTCAACTGAAGTTAAGTCGCACTAAAGTTTTGACTGTAGGCGTCCAGGGAACCGGAATACTGGCTTTTCACCTGGGAGAGTGGTCTGATGGTCTGACGGTGAAATTAAAGAACATTTATATGTGGTGAACATCAGTTAAGATGGTATTCCAGGGACCAGTTTATGGCAGGGCCCCTCTCTAACTGCCGGTGTGGAAGAAGATCTACCTTAATGTGATTGCATCCTTGGTGAATGAACATAAACATATGTTCAGCAACATCAGACAAGATGCTAAGACAACTACCAGACACCTCTTACAGGGCAGAAAGTGTGGCCTGCTGCACCAACCAGACTCATTCCTAAGAACTAAGCAAGATCTGCGATCAATTCCTTCAGGACATCCCGGATACAGCAGCAGGGGATGAACACAGAGATCTATTCATATCTATGTTTGGAGGCCTTAAATTAATATAAACTGCAACATATCCACTCCATTTTCATGCAAAGCACAGTTTATGTTAATGGTTATTGACTGTTAACACAACAGTTCATGGGACAGACCTATTAACAGAACACTTATTGTGTTTGGTCTCTATCTGTTCCATACGATGCCTTTAATAATTTGAAAGAGTTTTGGTAAAGAAATAATGCATGGGTAAACTGTTAAAGACACAGATTTAACACTGTACTTTATGCTACGCAAATGAGTTCCACACTAGGGTGGGCAACACCATGGCTACTTCAGACACCAGTGGCCAATCACACTCCTGGATCGGAAAGGCGCCAGATTTCAATCTCCTCCTCATCAGAAAGGGATAAATATATCCCCTGGGTAGACACACCCTTGTCCTGCATTTCCAACTCGACGTGGAAGGAGACATTAGCAGACACACCATGTCCTGAGTTTCTGACCTGATGAGGAAAGAGGCTTCAAGATAGTTGAGGTTAAGGTTTTGTGAGCAAACTTTTATATTGCTTTATGGCTGCACTCTAGCTGAAAATGGGCCCCAGAATAGATGGACCTTTTCTGACCCTTATTGCCCCTCCAGCAGTGCAGCCCAGTCCACAAAGGATCTCTGCATCGGCAGACTTTGCCTGTCCCACATGGCTCCTCAGTGACGGAGCCAGCCTGCAAAGGACCCTGTGAAGATTCAACTGACCCAGCTCTCTAGTCCAATCTTTAAGGACCCTCTTGGCGCAACCGAAGTTAAGCATCCTCCACCTCAGAGTGGCAACGACTACTGGATCGCAACTCTGTGCCCTTCCCACTGCACGCTGATTTGGGGCCGATTCGGCATGGCACAGGTAGCCAGTGGAAGACGTCTATACTGCCGGACTGATCACCCGACTGTGTGGAACGTAAATATAAACGTACCTAACCTCTTTCTAGAGACTTTGGCATTAGATTATACTTGCGGCATATTCTTTTCTAACTTGCTTAGATAACAGTTACCTGGGGTCAGCTTGTTACAAATAAATAATAGGTATATTATTTGAATAATGATTAATAAGTATTATTTATCACCATTTTACCAGAGCCATTAGGTGGTTCCCATAAGCAGCATTCCCATACAATTCTCTCACGTTGTTACATTCAGTTCAACAGCATTGCATTTATCCATTCTGTGTTCAAATAATTTATTTGTTTTATTGTTTTATTCAGTACTATCATTTTTGGTTATTAGTTTATAATCCTTTAACAGTGCATATCATTATTAGCATTATTAATCGTTGCTGTATTTACGCTTGCATATCTTTTGTTAATACATTTCTTTAATTTTATTACAACTGTGTCTTCATTGTGTTGATGATCAAATACTCTACTTGTTGTCCAGAAATCCTTCAGCTGACCAACTTCCTCTAGTTTACATTAATTTTAAATTACTGAACAGCTCTTTTGGGAGTGTTCTTAAAATTCTTAAGATAGTATTCTTATCTGGTGCCTCGTATTGCAGAGGGGGAGGGGTTATCTGATCCACTCATAACCACACCTTAAGTGACACGTGATCAAAAATCACTACGTCATCTGTGAATTGAGTAAAAACCACTACATACAACTAATTGAAATATCCTAGCTAACATGATTTCCGTATGGGTCTTACCTTTAAATTATATATCAGGTCCTTGGAAAAACACTGCATCTTCACAGCTGGAATTGCACTAAACTGTAATGTTGTTTCCCTTTTCTCCATTGAAGTGACAAGAATGTTGGAATTTCCACAAAATCATAATATTTTATGATATAAATATAAAACAGCTCTTTTAATGGTTTGACCTCATTTGGAGAGCGCAGTGTTGATGCGAGACAGGTTGTTGTGTCGAATTAAGTGACACAAGGGGTCTTCCTTGGGAGACTCGTGTACCTCTGAACTTGAGAAAAGGCCAATGTGAAAATGGCAGACAGAATTTGCATGTCCCGCCCCCGGACATACGGGTATAAAGGGAAGCAGGCATGCGTCTATCAATCAGATTTTTTCTTCGAAGCCGAGCGGTTATGCAACAGCAAGCTGAGTTCACCACTGTTCCACCCACCTCTACTGGCAAGAAGCACTGCTGTTGGATCTTATGGTGCATTTCCAGCTGGCGTTCTATTTACATTGAATTTATCGCACTCAATCTCACTGAAATCACATGCTTTGGTGCTGTTCTTTTAAAAAGATCCTCACAGGAGAGCATGCCCCGGACCCCCCTACAAAATAAGGAAACACTCTTTGACTATAATCCTACAAAATATAATGAGTATAGTTTCTGTTTTATTAAGACAGTTATTTTTATGCATTCATATCTTACTATACTGTATATATGCATCTATATACACAATATGTGATGAAGATTGTCTAAATTTAATTCTGCATGCTCCCGTGTGGTCGTGGAATTTGTACTTCTCCAGACTTGTAACTCGTAATTGACTGTTGCTGTTTAATATTAAAAATACATGTTATTTGGATATTTAATTTTATATGTGTCGTCTAAAGAGTTATAAGGCCAATTGTCTTAATAATGGATGTAACGGTCGCATCTCGTATGCTTTGCACTCATGCACAGAAAGCACACCTGAGGTAAATAAACTTAATTTGAAAGACAGCGTCTCAGATTCTGTTTGTTTGTATATTTTATTTTAGCCAAACTACCTCTGTACTCGCAATGAATGGTGGGTAAATTTCTCTCTCCACTACCTGTGAAGTGATGTATAGGATTCAGAACCGTCTGTTTTTATTGATCTTAAATAGATTCTGAAGTAATTTCTTCACTTACTGAAAGATGCAAATGGACTTATGCTTTGTGTTCTACAGCATGCATCAAGATATAATAATCACGCACTTTCACAAGGTATCTTAATCCATGAATCACAAACCCAGTGCTGGTCCTAGCCTTTTGGGGCCTTAAGCAATACTTTGCTTAAAAACAATAAAAATGTTTATTCTACATTTTCTATATAACTTCCTGTTCATGTGACCTGATGATGATGTCACACCACATGTAATATATTCACAAACACCTGACCAGGGGCCTGTACCATGATGGTAGTTGAACAAACTCAGGGTTGCAGGATTGGTTTAGAGTTGACAAAACCAAACCGATGCAATCAGGCTTTATTGGTACCATGAGGCAGCTCATCAACTTTCTTTGTCAACTCAGGCTTTGATCCTTAAACTATGATTACCAATCAATCAATCGCGTTCGATATGGATAGAGCTAGAGCTATATAATTTTCTGCGGAGGAGCAAGAGATTATTATTCAGAAATACGAAGAATATAGAAATGTCTTTCAAGCACGCAGTAACACCGTCTCTGCTGCCAAAGCAAGAGAACAATCTTGGAGGAAGATTGCGGATTGCGTTAATGAATACGTTGAACAAATACATTCTATAGGCCATTAATGTAAAATTATGTATATAATCATATTAAAAATATTTTAAATAAAATGAAAATGTGTGTATTCATGTTAATATATAAAACATATTTGTGTGTGTGTGTGTGTGTGTGTGTGTGTGTGTGTGTGTGTGTGTGTGTGTGTGTGTGTGTGTGTGTGTGTGTGTGTGTGCGTGTATTTATCACTTTGTGGGGACCAAATGTCCCCATAAGGATAGTAAAACCCGAAATTTTTGACCTTGTGGGGACATTTTGTCGGTCCCCATGAGGAAAACAGCTTATAAATCATACTAAATTATGTTTTTGAAAATGTAAAAATGCAGAAAGTTTTCTGTGAGGGTTAGGTTTAGGGGTAGGGTTAGGTTTAGGGGATAGAATATAAAGTTTGTACAGTATAAAAACCATTATGTCTATGTAAAGTCCCCATAAAACATGGAAACACAACATGTGTGTGTGTGTGTGTGTGTGTGTGTGTGTGTGTGTGTGTGTGTGTGTGTGTGTGTGTGTGTGTGTGTGTAGGCATATGTGGTTTATGAGACCAATTTTCAGGTTTACACACCAGCATTACGAGGCCATTCGGTTTATGAGACCAATTTTGATGGTCTCAGTAATTCGGGAATTTAAATTGTTATAATTATTGAATAATAATAATTTAAAGCATTATTAATAGATGTATGATTACTACATTACTAGTTTTATTAATTCACATTGCTATTTGAATGTGATAAACATCCCCACGCTTTTTATGACCTTTACAAATATGGACCTTTTAAACCATGATGTGTATGTGTGAACTTTGAACAGTGCCCCTGTAGGTGGGAATTGGTATTGCAAGGTACACACATTCGCGCCAAATAACACACATTTCCCGCTAAATCATACACATTTCCCCGCCATATCGTACAATTGGCCGTAAACGTCGGCTGTTTCGAGAAGATTCGCCGCGTTTGGAGAAGTGATTAACATCGGAGCTGCAACAGTTCTTCAGCATCATGGAATTTACCGAAAACTGAAAAGTAAGCCCTTTTATTTAATATTTTATACATTTAATGAAAAATGTGTCTGATAGCCTCAGTGGAGTTTAAATAGCTTTACGACTTATTTAATTGTTCATTACTCAGTTAAGATTACTCGTAACTAATGAAATACTGTCATGAGTGTGCATACAGTGAGTTATCTTCTAACTTCACCTGCTTGTACACGCTTGTTGATTTATCAGTTTATCATAAACGTGTCAACAAGAATACTTTCAGCTGTCGGTGATGGTTATGGAGCAGAAAGGGGCAAACCAACTATTAGTTAAAAAAGCACTCTGTTTAAAGCTCCAAACCATACCCAATTATATGAAACTAGCGATAATATTGTTATTCTGTGTTCTGTGTGTGTTATTTTGGGCCACTGCTAAAGCAATGAGTTATTAATATTATTCTGCATATCTGTGGAGACTGACTTGACATTATATTTTGTACTAGGGGACTAAATCCTCTCAGAGATACAGAACAGCACGTGAAGTTGGACAAAGATTAAGACATACATGGATATATATATATATCAATCACACCAAAGGTAAGATGTTTTTGTAAACCTTTTGTCTCTTAATGCAAGTTGAGCTCTGTTATGTTAGATAAAGAATGCTCCATCAGACATACAGAGTGTTCATATGGAAAACAACAGATTATTTAGGTATTTTATTTTTTGATAACATGTTTATCTTAATGTTTTTGATTAGTTATTTGATTTTTCCTTTGGACTTTTCCAATCTCATTAGAAAATGTACTTTTCTATGTTTTTACGTTGTTTATATTATTTAAGTGGTACAATACAAATGCTAACATTTATGATTTTTTAATTAGTAATCATAAAAAGTAAAAACTGTATAAAATAATAAAAAGTACTATTAGTCAAACAGTTTTGGTTAACAGATTCCCATTGCTTTATGTGTTTTATTGTGTTTTGCATATTAATTTGGCACACAATGTAATTTCAGAGTTTGTTTACTGCTTGTTTACCATTACTGCCATTAACAGTTGTGTTTTTTTTAATAGGGCGAGGTGTATTTGCAAAAGGCTTTATGTTGAAAGGTTCATTCATTCTTGAATCCAGAGGAATCTTGTATAAGGTATCAGACTCATTAAATGAATACACAAACATCTTCATACAGTGAAATGATTACTGGGGCCGGTTGCACCAGCTGTGTGTAACTTCAATCTTAGCCTAGTTGTGGTGTAAATTGGCACTAAGTCACAATTTATGCACTACTAAATATTTGAGCATTGCACCATTAATCTTAGGTATGACGTAACCCTACGTATAAACGAAATATTTACGGCAGACTCTGACCAGGAGTAATGGATGAAATATTTAATGACATCAATGAGCTCATGTTTTGATTGACAGGCATCAGCCCTTTCGACATATATGATGGTGTTTACACTCATTACGTGAGAGAGAAAAAAACATATTTTTACGTTTAAGCATGAAACTGTTCTAACGGTGCAGTTTTCAGGATGCATCACCCGGTGTGAAGTTTCAAAATATACCAAATATATAAGAAATTCAAATATTTCCAGCCTGTTGTAATAGTATTTATTTATCATACAGTTCCTATATATTGTTATTTACACAGGGCAAATATACTATTTATTAAATCTACTTTTATTATGTATTGTATTTTAATGGGGATATAATTTATTACAGCTGACAGTTACGTGAACATCAACCGTAATAAGATCAAATTGAAGTTAACGGCTTTTTAACACTTCTGTATACAAATGTGAAGGCTGCCTATTGGATAAATACAAGTAAACATCATATTATGCGACTGCATCACTTTACGGAGAGCTTACACCCTACTAGTGAAGTCTTGCCTTAAGAACAGGTGGATCAACCAAAATAAGCACCGACTTATTTACAAACTAACTAGTAGTTACTAGGGTTGCAGCGGTATACCAGTTTCACGCTATACCACGGTTTGAAAATGGACGGTTATCACACCATGTGCATTTGCTTATCTACGGTATTGAGAAAAAATGCAACCGGACGGAGAATCTCACATGCGCGTGTGCATCTCCTTTCCTTCTCGACTGTCTGTCAGACTCGTCAACTTGCGTCCACACACACACACACACATGCAGCAGATGTCAGAGAGAAGCGAGGGGTCTGACATGAGTGTGAGTTAAAGCAGTGTTTCTCAACTGGTCTATTCGGACTGGGACAGCAGGGAAAGAACAATGCCATGGTTCTCCCAAGTGATCGACTATTTAAGACTGCCGAGGCACATTTAATGATAATCTCGCAAACAGCTAAAGACTTCTCATCTGCACTTTCGCACGAGTGTAACGATCTCGCGATCATGATCTGCTCTTCTCTCTGGCGCACGCGTGCAATAACTGGGCTTCCCTCGATATTGCGGAGCGCAGACATCAAAACTGATGTGACCAATTTCAATTCTAGCGAGAGTTTTCTAGTTTAAAGTGTTTCGGAGATTGTCAATTCGAACCTCTCAACAGTAGCAGCCCTGACATGCCAAACAGCACTGCGGAGGAAGAGCAACACTGTGCTATGCACCGAAATAAATAAATAAATTACACACCATCACCTTTACAAATTTCTTTCATGATTTTACATGAGTAAAAGTAACTGTTATATATTTTTTATACTGTATTATTATATAGTTTCATATGAAATAATCTAAAGTTAGAATTTATTAGACCTCATTTTATATCAACAGTGGCAGCTGTAGTTAAAGTTTCAAGATGTGTTTCAGCTAATATTTATTTTTCATAAATACTGTAATTTATTATTATATAACTATTATTTAAGACTAGCACACTGACCTAACCATGGTAATGAAGAGCCTTTCCTTCTGTGTAATATGTGTATAAATATAATATTAATTAACAAACGAGATAATAATGGGCTCATATACAGTGAGGAAAATAAGTATTTGAACACCCTGCTATTTTGCAAGTTCTCCCACTTGGAAATCATGGAGGGGTCTGAAATTGTCATCGTAGGTGCATGTCCACTGTGAGAGACATAATCAAAAAGAAAAATCCAGAAATCACAATGTATGATTTTTTTAACTATTTATTTGTATGATACAGCTGCAAATAAGTATTTGAACACCTGTCTATCAGCTAGAATTCTGACCCTCAAAGACCTGTTAGTCTGCCTTTAAAATGTCCACCTCCACTCCATTTATTATCCTAAATTAGATGCACCTGTTTGAGGTCGATAACTGCATAAAGACACCTGTCCACCCCATACAATCAGTAAGAATCCAACTACTAACATGGCCAAGACCAAAGAGCTGTCCAAAGACACTGGAGACAAAACTGTACACCTCCACAAGGCTGGAAAGGGCTACGGGAAATTGCCAAGCAGCTTGGTGAAAAAAGGTCCACTGTTGGAGCAATCATTAGAAAATGGAAGAAGCTAAACATGACTGTCAATCTCCCTCGGACTGGGGCTCCATGCAAGATCTCACCTCGTGGGGTCTCAATGATCCTAAGAAAGGTGAGAAATCAGCCCAGAACTACACGGGAGGAGCTGGTCAATGACCTGAAAAGAGCTGGGACTACCGTTTCCAAGGTTACTGTTGGTAATACACTAAGACGTCATGGTTTGAAATCATGCATGGCACGGAAGGTTCCCCTGCTTAAACCAGCACATGTCAAGGCCCGTCTTAAGTTTGCCAATGACCATTTGGATGATCCAGAGGAGTCATGGGAGAAGGTCATGTGGTCAGATGAGACCAAAATAGAACTTTTGGTCATAATTCCACTAACCGTGTTTGGAGGAAGAAGAATGATGAGTACCATCCCAAGAACACCATCCCTACTGTGAAGCATGGGGGTGGTAGCATCATGCTTTGGGGGTGTTTTTCTGCACATGGGACAGGGCTGACTGCACTGTATTAAGGAGAGGATGACCGGGGCCATGTATTGCGAGATTTTGGGGAACAACCTCCTTCCCTCAGTTAGAGCATTGAAGATGGGTCGAGGGTGGGTCTTCCAACATGACAATGACCCGAAGCACACAGCCAGGATAACCAAGGAGTGGCTCTGTAAGAAGCATATCAAGGTTCTGGTGTGGCCTAGCCAGTCTACAGACCTAAACCCAATAGAGAATCTTTGGAGGGAGCTCAAACTCCGTGTTTCTCAGTGACAGCCCAGAAACCTGACTGATCTAGAGAAGATCTGTGTGGAGGAGTGGGCCAAAATCCCTCCTGCAGTGTGTGCAAACCTGGTGAAAAACTACAGGAAACGTTTGACCTCTGTAATTGCAAACAAAGGCTACTGTACCAAATATTAACATTGATATTCTCAGGTGTTCAAATACTTATTTGCAGCTGTATCATACAAATAAATAGTTAAAAAATCATACATTGTGATTTCTGGATTTTATTTTTTAGATTATGTCTCTCACAGTGGACATGCACCTACGATGACAATTTCAGACCCCTCCATGATTTCTAAGTGGGAGAACTTGCAAAATAGCAGGGTGTTCAAATACTTATTTTCCTCACTGTAAGTAAATATGTTCTTCAATTTTTAAAATGGGGAGAGAAACTTCCTGTAGATTTTGACATCAACAATAGAATTAATGTCACTTGATGCATGTCCTTGTATTGGAAAACCATGAACAAAACTGCAATATAAAAGGAAATGTGACCCAGGATACATTAAATACAGGTTTTGTTTAATCTATGGCAGGTCGACACTTGATTTCCAATGTAAAATCTGTCCTGAAGCAAAACCAGTTGAGAAACACTGAGTTCAAGATACAGACAGGAGCCGTCTACAGTATATGTTAACTGTTAATAATCAATATATTACTATAAACCAGTTGAGAAACACTGAGTTAAAGGTACAGACACGAGCAGTCTGGCCTCACTGTCGTGCACCTACAGTATATATTAACTGTTAATAATCAGAGGACATTACTTTAAAAGCTCACACAGCTGATGTTATTTTTCAGTTAGTAGATAATTTAACATGTAAACTAACATGTTATAGTTACATGCTATTTTTATCATGTTTATAATTCTGTTTATTATAATTCTGTTAGCTTTCTTATTTTTTCTATTTATTTATATTCAAAAGAGAGACTTTTTTACACTTCAATAAAATAAATGTTTTCAAGTTTCAATTATAATAAAGTGTTTGCTCAAAAATAAATAAATACATAAAATAACCCTTCTGTTTTCACTGATAATAGTAATTGTGTAATACTGTATACCGTGATACTGTGAAACCGTGATATTTTCTGAGACGGTTATCATACCGTAAAAATCTCATACCGTTGCAACCCTGCAAGTTAATAAGCCCTTAGTGTAAAATTTACATCCCAACTTACGTGAGAACTTACACACAGCTGGTGCAACCCTGCCCTGGTGAGTAGCCTGTATTGTACTGTATGTTAGCCCATGTGCATCTTTTGAAATGAAGCCAAATAACACATGGAGATATCTGGGGCAGACTGACATGCTTCCTAAAGATGTGTTCTCTTCTAGAGCTTCATTTTAGTTAACAATTTTAACAGTTGATTTTATGACCCCTTTAGCATTGATGCTTCAAGCGTTGACAGATCACTTGGGAGACTAGTGAATGATGAGCAGAAACCCAATGCAAAGATGAAAAAGAAGTGGATGGTATGCCCCATCTTTTGGCCATTATGGATGGAAGGGAATTTCGAGAGATTACTTATGACTATGGAGGTGTTGACTTGCCATGACATTCCTGCCATGGACAGGAAATGCCCAAGGTAGAGTACCACTGACTTTTATTGAATAAAGTATTTTTAATAGTGAGTAGTAGTGTTGTCACGGTACCAACATTTCAGCAGTCGGTACCAATACCAGTGAAATTTCACGGTACTCGATACCATTTTCGGTACCAAAGCAAAAACAGGTTACTAAGCAACACTCTTTTATTAACAAAGTCTACAAAACATTAGCAGCAGAACTAAGAGCAGAAATATGCCATTGAGCAACAATTTAATTTAAATATATTGTTTTTTAATTATAACAAAACTGAACAATGTTTTTGATTTTTGATAAAAGATTTGCTTCAACTTTTGCAACTTTTAATTTAAGTTTTTACCAAGTACTAAAAAAAGCCTAAATAAACAAGCATACAATAGAATTAATAAACTATTTCCAAACTAATGTGCAAAGTGCTCTCTTATTGATAAAGCTGCATATTGCCAATTTTCTTCATGATAAGAAATGCACAGTGACACATATATGGATATTATGATTAAATAAGTTCTAATCTATCTGCATTAAGCGTCCGCGCTCGAGGGATGAGCGTCCTTAGATCGGGACATTCGCACAACTCATAGAAGAGGCGCCGACCACACAGAGAAATGCCTGTTTCTGAGTTTATAGTTATTAACATGATCTGCTTTTGTATTATTTGAACTTTAATAAAGCTATAACGCATTAAATATAACTGCATTTAAGATGTAACGCCGGGATGTTTCCTTTAAAGAGCTCCGCCTCCGCTTATTCCACAACGGGACATGCTTCTGAATGTACTTTAATCATTCCCTGATACTTTGGGATCTACATAAAATAAACGGTGAAAGTTTGGAGTGCACCTGTGATCTGTGTAATTCTGAACTGCTGCTCTCACGCGTCACCGTTACAGTTTAATGTGATTTCATGTTATGTTAAATGAGATCAAACGACTATTCGACAATGAACATTTTTCTCATCAATTTTGTATTTTCGACGATGTTAATAATGTTGACTAAACGTTTCAGCCCTAATGCAAATGATAATATGCTTTATTTGCTTGAATAAATCTGGGTGTCTTTCAGGTGCTTCATTAAGTTTTATGTGTTTCCTCCTTTCGTCAGAAAATTGCGAAAGCAGCGTTACTGAAATGGTTTTTGCTGATTTATGATATTTCCCTTTTCATCAGCCTCAAATCCAAAGAATTTTCTGAAATTTCCACTTTTTTTTTCGACATGATTCAGTTGAGACTCCGCAGCAGCAGCTTTGCTTGTCGTCATCTTTTGCTTGTTGCAAGCGTTCGAAAGTTCCCGCCTCTGCGTGGGTACCGGGTAGACCCAGTACTCGGTACCCGATACCTTCAGAAATTCTGGTATCGTAAATAATGTTTGAGTTAGGGATGGGCGATATGGCCAAAAAAATGTATCACGATAATTTCAGGGATTTATTACGATAACGATACAAATGACAATAAATTATTTTCTTCTGTAAAATATCAGATTAAGTTGTGTTCCAGTGACTGTGCTGAAAAACATCACACAACAACAATTACACAATAATAATAATTCAAATCAATTACAAGTTTAAAATGTAAACACAGATTCTTTATTTATTTATACTCTCATGGTGGAAAAATAGTGCAAAGCAAACAGCAAAAGTAACAATCACCAACCATGTCTTCAGTTGTGTTTCAAAATTACAACAGAGTACAACTGCAAATAAATCCTGATAAAGTAAAGAAGTTCAGAGTGAAACACACTCTTACCCCGGATTTCCACCAACTGCGGAACGGCTGCGGATCGGCTCCGCTGCGTGTCGGATCCGTGCTCTGCCGTCCTTCAATACCTACCAGATACTGGATTTGTTGCGGAATGGCTGCGTTCCGCCATGCTTGTTTTCACTCCGCACAGAGAATGTCCGCGACGTGAACAGTGAATCGCTGCACGCACAAAACTACGTCATCAACTAGACTTATCGTTATTATCGCGAGGAGACACATTTTTATCGTGAGGAGAATTTTCAACGATATATCGCAAACGATAAGATATCGCCCATCCCTAGTTTGAGTACCGACTTGGTACCGGGTACCAGTATATTTGACAACACTAGTGAGTAGTGTTGAATGCATAGAATCTCTCTCACTCCCCCAAACCCCCATGGCTCCAGCTACTGTCCAGGACCACACATCCCTTCAAAATATGGTGCTGACAAAATTAATGACAATCAATTCTAAAAGTTATATTCATTCCTACCAAATGTGTCAAATTCTGTGTTTGTAGAAAACTGTATTTCTGTAGCAAATAATTCCATTGACATAACTTTGTTGTCTCTCTTTTGTTCCCCTCTCTCTTTGTTTCTCTCTTTCTGCCTCTCCATCAGCCCATGGCTCCAGCTACAGTCCAGGACCAAGTCATCTCTCCCGCTGCCCCTCCTGAAGAGGTTTGTCAATACATTTGTCAACTTAGTTTGACACACATGAAGTGCTTTAACATGATCTGAAGTGAGAGTATCTTATTGCTAATGTACAGTCAGGTCCATAAATATTGGGACATCAACACAATTCAAATCTTTTTGGCTCTATACACCACCACAATGGATTTGAAATGAAACGAACAAGATGTGCTTTAACTGCAGACTTTCAGCTTTAATTTGAGGGTATTTACATCCAAATCAGGTGAACGGTGTAGCAATTACAACAGTTTGTATATGTGCCTCCCACTTTTTAAGGGACCAAAAGTAATGGGACAATTGGCTGCTCAGCTGTTCCATGGCCAGGTGTGTGTTATTCCCTCATTATCCCATTTACAAGGAGCAGATAAAGGCCCAGAGTTAATTTCAAGTGTGCTATTTGCATTTGGAATCTGTTGCTGTCAACTCTCAATATGAGATCCAAAGAGCTGTCACTATCAGTGAAGCAAGCCATCATTAGGCTGAAAAATCAAAACAAACCCATCAGAGAGATAGCAAAAACATTAGGTGTGGCCAAATCAACTGTTTGGAACATTCTTAAAAAGAAAGAACGCACCGGTGAGCTCAGCAACACCAAAAGACCCGGAAGACCAACAAAAACAACTGTGGTGAATTCTTTCCCTGGTGAAGAAAACACCCTTCACAACAGTTGGCCAGATCAAGAACACTCTCCAGGAGGTAGGTGTATGTGTGTCAAAGTCAACCATCAAGAGAAGACTTCACCAGAGTGAATACAGAGGGTTCACCACAAGATGTAAACCATTGGTGAGCCTCAAAAACAGGAAGGCCAGAATAGAGTTTGCCAAACAACATCTAAAAAAGCCTTCACAGTTCTGGAACAACATCCTATGGACAGATGAGACAAAGATCAACTTGTACTAGAGTGATGGGAAGAGAAGAGTATGGAGAAGGAAAGGAACTGCTCATGATCCAAAGCATACCACCTCATCAGTGAAGCATGGTGGTGGTAGTGTCATGGCGTGGGCATGTATGGCTGCCAATGTAACTGGTTCTCTTGTATTTATTGATGATGTGACTGCTGACAAAAGCAGCAGGATGAATTCTGAAGTGTTTCGGGCAATATTATCTGCTCATATTCAGCCAAATGCTTCAGAACTCATTGGACGGCGCTTCACAGTACAGATGGACAATGACCCGAAGCATACTGCGAAAGCAACCAAAGAGTTTTTTAAGGGAAAGAAGTGAAATGTTATGCAATGGCCAAGTCAATCACCTGACCTGAATCCGATTGAGCATGCATTTCACTTGCTGAAGACAAAACTGAAGGGAAAATGCCCCAAGAACAAGCAGGAACTGAAGACAGTTGCAGTAGAGGCCTGGCAGAGCATCACCAGGGATGAAACCCAGCGTCTGGTGATGTCTATGCGTTCCAGACTTCAGGCTGTAATTGACTGCAAAGGATTTGCAACCAAGTATTAAAAAGTGAAAGTTTGATTTATGATTGTTAATCTGTCCCATTACTTTTGGTCCCTTAAAAGTGGGAGGCACATATACAAACTGTTGTAATTGCTACACCGTTCACCTGATTTGGATGTAAATACCCTCAAATTAAAGCTGAAAGTCTGCAGTTAAAGCACATCTTGTTCGTTTCATTTCAAATCCATTGTGGTGGTGTATAGAGCCAAAAAGATTAGAATTGTGTCAATGTCCCAATATTTATGGACCTGACTGTATGTGACTAAGCAGTACGCTGCCGTTTTGTAACCCTTGTGTGTGTTTGTGTATGCTTACTCATGGTTAATGACGCCATACATTTGGTATATGAGGACCCAATTTGGGATGAAACATTGTGAAGCCATAGTGTACTGTTTAGTCACATACAGTCGCCATATTCGGTCCTCATATACCAAATTATGTCCTCATAAACCATGAGTAAGCACACACACTAAACACACACAAGTGTTATGCAGCGACAGTGTACTGTTTAGTCACATACAGTCGCCATATTCGGTCCTCATATACCAAATCATGTCCTCATAAACCATGAGTAAGCACACACACTAAACACACACAGGTGTTATGCAGCGACAGTGTACTGTTTAGTCACATACAGTCGCCATATTCGGTCCTCATATACCAAATCATGTCCTCATAAACCATGAGTAAGCACACACTAAACACACACAGGTGTTATGCAGCGACAGTGTACTGTTTAGTCACATACAGTCGCCATATTCGGTCCTCATATACCAAATCATGTCCTCATAAACCATGAGTAAGCACACACACTAAACACACACAGGTGTTATGCAGCGACAGTGTACTGTTTAGTCACATACAGTCGCCATATTCGGTCCTCATATACCAAATCATGTCCTCATAAACCATGAGTAAGCACACACACTAAACACACACAGGTGTTATGCAGCGACAGTGTACTGTTTAGTCACATACAGTCGCCATATTCGGTCCTCATACCAAATCATGTCCTCATACACCATGAGTAAGCACACACACTAAACACACACAGGTGTTATGCAGCGACAGTGTACTGTTTAGTCACATACAGTCGCCATATTCGGTCCTCATACCAAATCATGTCCTCATAAACCATGAGTAAGCACACACACTAAACACACACAGGTGTTATGCAGCGACAGTGTACTGTTTAGTCACATACAGTCGCCATATTCGGTCCTCATATACCAAATCATGTCCCCATAAACCATGAGTAAGCACACACACTAAACACACACAGGTGTTATGCAGCCACAGTGTACTGTTTAGTCACATACAGTCGCCATATTCGGTCCTCATATACCAAATCATGTCCTCATAAACCATGAGTAAGCACACACACTAAACACACACAGGTGTTATGCAGTCATAGTGTACTGTTTAGTCACATACAGTCGCCATATTCGGTCCTCATATACCAAATCATGTCCCCATAAACCATGAGTAAGCACACACACTAAACACACACAGGTGTTATGCAGACATAGTGTAATGTTTAGTCACATACAGTCGCCATATTCGGTCCTCATATACCAAATCATGTCCCCATAAACCATGAGTAAGCACACACACTAAACACACACAGGTGTTATAAAGTCATAGTGTACTGTTTAGTCACATACAGTCGCCATATTCGGTCCTCATATACCAAATCATGTCCCCATAAACCATGAGTAAGCACACACACTAAACACACACAGGTGTTATAAAGTCATAGTGTAATGTTTAGTCACATACAGTCAGCCATATTCGGTCCTCATATACCAAATCATGTCCCCATAAACCATGAGTAAGCACACACACTAAACACACACAGGTGTTATGCAGACATAGTGTAATGTTTAGTCACATACAGTCGCCATATTCGGTCCTCATATACCAAATCATGTCCCCATAAACCATGAGTAAGCACACACACTAAACACACACAGGTGTTATGCAGTCATAGTGTACTGTTTAGTCACATACAGTCGCCATATTCGGTCCTCATATACCAAATCATGTCCTCATACACCATGAGTAAGCACACACACTAAACACACACAGGTGTTATGCAGACATAGTGTAATGTTTAGTCACATACAGTCGCCATATTCGGTCCTCATATACCAAATCATGTCCTCATAAACCATGAGTAAGTACACACACTAAACACACACAAGTGTTATGCAGACATAGTGTAATGTTTAGTCACATACAGTCGCCATATTCGGTCCTCATATACCAAATCATGTCCTCATACACCATGAGTAAGCACACACACTAAACACACACAGGTGTTATGCAGTCATAGTGTACTGTTTAGTCACATACAGTCGCCATATTCGGTCCTCATATACCAAATCATGTCCTCATAAACCATGAGTAAGCACACACACTAAACACACACAGGTGTTATGCAGACATAGTGTAATGTTTAGTCACATACAGTCGCCATATTCGGTCCTCATATACCAAATCATGTCCTCATAAACCATGAGTAAGCACACACACTAAACACACACAGGTGTTATACAAGTCATAGTGTAATGTTTAGTCACATACAGTCAGCCATATTCAGGTCCTCATATACCAAATCATGTCCTCATAAACCATGAGTAAGCACACACACTAAACACACACAGGTGTTATAAAGTCATAGTGTAATGTTTAGTCACATACAGTCGCCATATTCGGTCCTCATATACCAAATCATGTCCTCATAAACCATGAGTAAGCACACACACTAAACACACACAGGTGTTATGCAGCGACAGTGTACTGTTTAGTCACATACAGTCGCCATATTCAGTCCTCATATACCAAATCATGTCCTCATAAACCATGAGTAAGCACACACACTAAACACACACAGGTGTTATAAAGTCATAGTGTAATGTTTAGTCACATACAGTCGCCATATTCAGTCCTCATATACCAAATCATGTCCCCATAAACCATGAGTAAGTACACACACTAAACACACACAGGTGTTATGCAGCGACAGTGTACTGTTTAGTCACATACAGTCAGCCATATTCAGTCCTCATATACCAAATCATGTCCCCATAAACCATGAGTAAGTACACACACTAAACACACACAGGTGTTATGCAGCGACAGTGTACTGTTTAGTCACATACAGTCGCCATATTCGGTCCTCATATACCAAATCATGTCCTCATACACCATGAGTAAGCACACACACTAAACACACACAGGTGTTATGCAGCGACAGTGTACTGTTTAGTCACATACAGTCGCCATATTCGGTCCTCATATACCAAATCATGTCCCCATAAACCATGAGTAAGCACACACACTAAACACACACAGGTGTTATGCAGTCATAGTGTACTGTTTAGTCACATACAGTCAGCCATATTCAGGTCCTCATATACCAAATCATGTCCTCATACACCATGAGTAAGCACACACACTAAACACACACAGGTGTTATGCAGTCATAGTGTACTGTTTAGTCACATACAGTCACCATATTCGGTCCTCATATACCAAATCATGTCCTCATAAACCATGAGTAAGCACACACACTAAACACACACAGGTGTTATGCAGTCATAGTGTACTGTTTAGTCACATACAGTCAGCCATATTCGGTCCTCATATACCAAATCATGTCCTCATACACCATGAGTAAGTACACACACTAAACACACACAAGTGTTATGCAGACATAGTGTACTGTTTAGTCACATACAGTCAGCCATATTCGGTCCTCATATACCAAATCATGTCCCCATAAACCATGAGTAAGCACACACACTAAACACACACAGGTGTTATGCAGTCATAGTGTACTGTTTAGTCACATACAGTCGCCATATTCGGTCCTCATATACCAAATCATGTCCTCATAAACCATGAGTAAGCACACACACTAAACACACACAGGTGTTATGCAGACATAGTGTAATGTTTAGTCACATACAGTCGCCATATTCGGTCCTCATATACCAAATCATGTCCTCATAAACCATGAGTAAGCACACGCTAAACACACACAGGTGTTATGCAGCGACAGTGTACTGCTTAGTCACATACAGTCAGCCATATTCGGTCCTCATATACCAAATCATGTCCTCATAAACCATGAGTAAGCACACACACTAAACACACACAGGTGTTATAAAGTCATAGTGTAATGTTTAGTCACATACAGTCAGCCATATTCGGTCCTCATATACCAAATCATGTCCTCATAAACCATGAGTAAGCACACACACTAAACACACACAGGTGTTATGCAGACATAGTGTACTGTTTAGTCACATACAGTCGCCATATTCGGTCCTCATATACCAAATCATGTCCTCATAAACCATGAGTAAGCACACGCTAAACACACACAAGTGTTATGCAGACATAGTGTAATGTTTAGTCACATACAGTCAGCCATATTCGGTCCTCATATACCAAATCATGTCCTCATACACCATGAGTAAGTACACACACTAAACACACACAGGTGTTATAAAGTCATAGTGTAATGTTTAGTCACATACAGTCAGCCATATTCGGTCCTCATATACCAAATCATGTCCTCATACACCATGAGTAAGTACACACACTAAACACACACAGGTGTTATGCAGCGACAGTGTACTGTTTAGTCACATACAGTCAGCCATATTCGGTCCTCATATACCAAATCATGTCCTCATACACCATGAGTAAGTACACACACTAAACACACACAGGTGTTATGCAGTCATAGTGTACTGTTTAGTCACATACAGTCGCCATATTCAGTCCTCATATACCAAATCATGTCCCCATAAACCATGAGTAAGTACACACACTAAACACACACAAGTGTTATGCAGACATAGTGTACTGTTTAGTCACATACAGTCGCCATATTCGGTCCTCATATACCAAATCATGTCCTCATACACCATGAGTAAGTACACACACTAAACACACACAGGTGTTATGCAGCGACAGTGTACTGTTTAGTCACATACAGTCGCCATATTCAGTCCTCATATACCAAATCATGTCCCCATAAACCATGAGTAAGCACACATGCTAAACACACACAGGTGTTATGCAGACATAGTGTACTGTTTAGTCACATACAGTCGCCATATTCAGTCCTCATATACCAAATCATGTCCCCATAAACCATGAGTAAGTACACACACTAAACACACACAGGTGTTATGCAGCGACAGTGTACTGCTTAGTCACATACAGTCAGCCATATTCGGTCCTCATATACCAAATCATGTCCTCATAAACCATGAGTAAGCACACACACTAAACACACACAGGTGTTATGCAGACATAGTGTACTGTTTACTCACATACAGTCGCCATATTCGGTCCTCATATACCAAATCATGTCCCCATAAACCATGAGTAAGCACACACACTAAACACACACAGGTGTTATGCAGTCATAGTGTACTGTTTAGTCACATACAGTCGCCATATTCGGTCCTCATATACCAAATCATGTCCTCATACACCATGAGTAAGCACACACACTAAACACACACAAGTGTTATGCAGACATAGTGTAATGTTTAGTCACATACAGTCACCATATTCGGTCCTCATATACCAAATCATGTCCTCATACACCATGAGTAAGCACACACACTAAACACACACAAGTGTTATGCAGACATAGTGTAATGTTTAGTCACATACAGTCGCCATATTCGGTCCTCATATACCAAATCATGTCCTCATACACCATGAGTAAGCACACACACTAAACACACACAGGTGTTATGCAGTCATAGTGTACTGTTTAGTCACATACAGTCGCCATATTCGGTCCTCATATACCAAATCATGTCCTCATACACCATGAGTAAGTACACACACTAAACACACACAAGTGTTATGCAGACATAGTGTACTGTTTAGTCACATACAGTCGCCATATTCGGTCCTCATATACCAAATCATGTCCTCATACACCATGAGTAAGCACACACACTAAACACACACAGGTGTTATGCAGTCATAGTGTAATGTTTATTCACATACAGTCGCCATATTCGGTTCTCATATACCAAATCATGTCCTCATACACCATGAGTAAGCACACACACTAAACACACACAGGTGTTATGCAGTCATAGTGTACTGTTTAGTCACATACAGTCGCCATATTCGGTCCTCATATACCAAATCATGTCCCCATAAACCATGAGTAAGCACACACTAAACACACACAGGTGTTATGCAGTCATAGTGTACTGTTTAGTCATACTAACAAACAATTTTATGATCTTGTTTGTCTTCAGTGGATAACAGAGGTAAATGCACATCTGCAAGAACACCATGGATGAAAGCTGAGGTCAACGCTGTGATGTGACGCTTCAATCTCATATCATGAAGGGTCACTTGGCATCTAGAGGGAATGTGAGGTGTGCAAAAGTGTGAGCATCCAGCTCTACAAAACAGGACATGCCAAAATATCAGAGATTTTGTTCGAACCATTTAAACGTCAGTTGAACTAAATTGATTTTGGATTTTAACCAAAAAAATTGTCCAAGGGACTAAATCTCTGTCACGTTTGCACTTGTGATTTTATTGTGAAGGTCTTTTTTTAGTAGTTTTGTTTTTATTCCCATCACTGAGTGACAGTGTTTTGTATCTTTGTTTCACAACATGTTTAACATGGTTACTCTCTGAATGATGCTGTTGAAGGGTTTAATGTAGATGTTTATTCCAATGGACCAAATTTCTCTAAATGACCATTTTTTTCTCCCTCTTGTTGTATCATATATGTAATATCAGTGTTTACACATATGATACATTCCTGATATTCAATATTTTAAACAATCATCTCATCTAAAGCATCACCATCACAACTGCATTATGTCCCTCATATTTGTCCAGCAACTTTTAATAAATAAATGACTACTATGATTAAATGAATCGCAAAGAGTGGCCGTTCATTTGTTCAATGTGCATTTGTTCAATGTGCGTGATACGAGATATTTGTGTTGCTCTCCTGGAAGTGTCGTGACACAGAATTGTTTGCAGCATCAGATCTGCTGTTAAGATCAATCCAGAATCATGTACAATCAATTGGCTTTCAAGGATGTGTAGCGTTGTCATTATTAACACATGCTAACGATTGGGGTACAAGTTATGTGACACTACATTTTTGCGTTAATGCCAATTTTCTCGACAAAAAGTGTTTCCAAACCGTGTTTTTGTGACATTTGAAGTATTGACATAGAGTTTATGCCCTACAGTTAAATGGACAAATATTGTCAACACTGAAATTTTAGCAGTGATTTGCGTTTCCATCAGCTTTATTTTGATGCGATAAAACTTTATTCGTAAAAAATAGAAACGTAGTTATTGTTTTTATAATTTTGTGTAATAATGCAGTAAATAGAGAGCATGTATTAGTTATTAACCGTTTGTTTTACACTGACAGTTTCATCTAACTCTGTATGCCAATTAAAGAGGCTTGTCATTAATTAAATACATCGAATAAATATAAACTCATGGTTGTTTTAGAAGAAGAACCCTTTAAATTAGTAGAAATTCTTTTTTTTCTAGAAATAAATATTTTGTACACTCCATATCGCATTTGCGTCCGTGTTATTCAGGTTTGAGTAAAGAACCGATCACTGGATTGTGCATGAATGTTAGTGTAGCTATACCCCTTCCAGGACCTGGCAGTGTGTTTTAAGAGGTTAAATATAATGTTATGTTTATATAGACCTTGTAATGTTTGTCAGTCCCCTTATACCAGGAAGTGGCTAGATTTGTGTGTTGTATGTAAACCGGCCTCATAAACCCCTTTGGCTCCATAAACCACAATCTGGTCCTGACCCCGTAAGCCTGTGAAATGTCACATTTTTTATATATGTATGTTGTGAAAGTGAAATTTTATTTTTAAAGTGAGATTTGTCTTCTGTAGATCAAATAAAAATTTTTGACATGAATTTTAAGTTGACAGGATGATGGGAAAGGTGGGTCCCCGTAAACCACTGAAAAAACACATTGGTCTCATAAACCACATATGCCTGTATGTGTGTGTGTGTGTGTGTGTGTGTGTGTGTGTGTGTATATGTAAAATATGAATGTATTGGCATGACATCCTAAGAAAGATTGATATAGATGCAACCCCAACTCCAAACATTCTTGGCAGCAGATCAAGACAAAATATAAAAATATAATACAAATTGGTGAGTATTTACCACAACCTTTTATTATTTTTGTGAACATTTTATCACAAACACTTGTTTGCAGCAAAAAGAAAAAAGTGTGAAATACGGAAAACTGGGGGAGGGCCACCTCCTCCAGAATACACTGTGGCGGAGGAGTTGGCTCTGAGTAACAATAAGGGACGGCCGATTATGGATGGGATTGCAGGTGCTGTGCAATCTGACCCTGGTAAGGCTCCTCGAAGCAAGTGACACTGGGTATGTGTGTGCAATGCATTACTAATTTTTAAAAAGTGTTAAATATGGCTGACTCTGTTCTGCAGTAGAGGGAAATACAGTGTCCCTGTTGAAGCCAGCACACATGCACACAGTCTCCCACACAGAGGTCCGTATACAGCAGACAAAACACAACAGTTTTACAACAGTTATGCTTTATATTGGCCTACTTTTATTTATTAGGGTGAAGCAAATGATGAAGACACTCTGTCTGTGTGTGTTCTGAGACGGTTGCTGAGGTGAATGCATTGGGCTTTTTATTATGGCACACATATGAATGTCATAATTAAGTGACTGGCCCGTACACATCTCTTTTATTGTAGGGTTTTTCACAACCTGACCCAGAAACTGAAGCCTCTACCTCAATGGGCTACAGAAGGAATGTGAACAAGGTAATACTTTAAACCCTTGACATAAATTACAGACAGTCCTATGTTTGTAAAAAGTCATGCCACTTTTTGTGATTTGATTAACCTCCAGAAAACTTGTAATGATTGTTTGTGGTTGAATTGTTTCAGGTGGAAACTGACTCAGTCAGGGCCCTTTACAAAAGGAGTCTAGAACTAGACTGTTCACTAAAGGAGCTGGACTGTGAGCGGAGGAGGCTCCAAATTAAATTGGAGATCAAACAGCTGGAAAAAACAGATCTCAATGTGTGAACTTATTTAACCAAGTAACCCTTTAGTATGAACACTGAATATTTATTAATGTAACTTTCTCTTGCTCTCTTTCTTCCTCCCTAACCACATGACCAATAAAACAGTTTGAGACCTATTTGATTCTGCAGTGTCAATGTGTTTTTATTAAGTAAAATATTGTGTTGTGATTGCATCTCTGACAGCTGCGCAAGCTGGGTGGTCAAGTGTGATGAGATCAATTTCATCGGGGAGAAGCTGGTTTTGTGGTGGTTTTTAACCAGCAATGAACACAC